>NC_091119.1:92133273-92433273 GCF_040183065.1 Periplaneta americana
CATATGAAGTATAAATACCTATATTTGTAAAACATAACAAATATTTATTCGAAAACAAAAACACACAATGTCGATCCAATATGAATCATGATATACAAATGCTCTTACGATTTATTGTATCACTTACTGTACAATAAACTCTTGAATAAAATTACACAACTTAGTTCTTATCAAAGGAAACTGATTCCGCAAAGGAATTAATTATTTTTGTACCATACGTTTTACATAAAATCCTTGTAATTCCACGGCCATATCGCGAATGTCTGTTGGGAATGGTATACCTATTAATTTTCATTTTTACCTGTCGTATACCGTCACCGTGAAAAACTATGGATTCAAATATCGCTCGACATGTCTTTGGTGTAGTGGAAGTGGGAATCAAACCAGCATTTTTCCTTTGAAATAACAGATTCGTAGTTATTTGTAATCGAGAAAATCACCGAAAAACATTGATGAGATTGGATTTGAACCGGAGACCTCCGGAATGAAATTTCTGTGTTTTATCACTGAGACACCTCCTTCAATGCATTAAATAACGCATTTAATTGCGATTTTAGTCTAAATTTTTATTCTTTCCGGCTAGATGAATGACCGCACAGATAAAGAATTGTTTCCTCATTCGTAAAGAATCTACAGGTAATAGTTGTAAACCACTTATGCGTGAGTGAATTTCCCTGGAAGGAATTAGTGTTGTAATCTATTTAAGCAGTAAAACTTATAAATAACTGAAATATTCACTTTCTGAGGTTAGACACACTGATTTGCTGACATAATCGTTTTCGTCTGCAATCCAGGAAATGAAAGCTTGTTCTATTAATTCGGTGCATAGTGAGTGATTTCATATGTATGTGTTTCAAATGTACTCGTATCCCCATAAAAAAGAAACATGATAATACGAATTGAGCGAAAAGCAAACTATCTTAGGCCTCATATTGTGGAAGAGAAGGCCTGATGGCCTTAACTACACCAGAATAAATAAATAAATAAATAAATAAATAAATAAATAAATAAATAAATAAATAAATAAATAAATAAATAAATAAATAAATAAGTAAATATTAAAGAAGACTGTTACGTAGTCCCGTGACTAACGAGAAAAACAGGCTACGGCTCGACGTCACATTCTTCGTCTTAACATGGCCAACACTGAATAAGTTTATACATAAATGCACATTTAACGTGAGTTTAATAGAGCAATTATTTTTATTTTTAAACTTTGAAAATGTATTTATATTAGGTGACTGTACGATGGCCATGACTAGACCAAAAAACAATGTGACTCCGATTCGCGCCGTGGCCTGTCTTTCTCGTTACTCACGACGTAGTCCGTTGTGACGTAATATAGAGATAAGATAGTCTATTATGTTGGCGCGAAGCAAGCGTGCCGAAAACATACGCGAATTTATCGTACTATTTAATACGAGTAACATTAAAACATACATACATACATACATACATACATACATACATACATACATACATATATAATTATATTATATAAGCTTAATGTTGTTCAACGATAACTAGGGATCCGAAGTTGCTCTTTTTTATTATTACTTTAAAAATACATTGGCTAATGTCAGAATTCCTTTCGAGAAAACAGCCACTGATCTACTGAATCTACTTTATATAATATTTATATACTTATACAAAAAGAATAAGAAATATAGCTGTGTTGGAAAGAGTGGGCGAAGAAAGAATGATGCTGAAAATGATCAGGAAGAGAAAAAGGTATTGGTAGGGTCACTGGCTGAGAAGAAACTGTCAGCTGAAGGATGCACTGGAAGGAATAGTGAACGGGAGATGAGTACGGTGTAGAAGAAGATATCAATGAGACGATAGATTGAGAATGCTGGGTTTTCAGTAAGACCTGCCATTGGGCAGAAAACTATGAATGCTTGAATGAATGGGTGAGTGGATGAGTGAGTGAGTGAGCGAGCGAGCGAGAGAATGAATGAATGGATGGGTGAGTGAGTGAGTGTGCGAGAGAACGAGCGAACGAGTAAATGAGCAAATGGATGAGTGGATGAGTGAGGGAGTGAGTAAGCGAATGAATGAATGAATGAATGAATGAATGAATGAATGAATGCGTGAGTAAGTGTGCGAGCGAGAGAATGAATGAATGAATGAAAATAACTAAAATACACATATTTCAGGATCCATATTACAGAACTATTAAATAACTTACTTAAACTGTAAAATTATGTAAATGAAGTGAAATATGCTACTTCCGGAATTATGAACAATGGTTTTGTTTGCAATCCAAATGAGGAAATTTATTTGGGTTTTAAGAAACGGTTCCATTTCAGTAAGTGTTTTGAAGAAAAGTTCAACACAATAAAACATAAACATTATATCGTTCAGAACATTATACGAGATGTAATTGTTGTGTATGTGTAAATGTAAAATGAGAAAGTACGTGTCATGTTCATGGTGCTAAATTTTTCTTTTATTGTAACGGTACTGTAATTTTTTTATGACTTTTAAGCTACCGTACACTTAAGGAGTCAACATATATTGCAAGAAAATAAATTCAGAAATAAAGCATGACTTTAAAGAAAAATGGAGTTTTAAATACATAGACATAGTCGAAACAAAAAAAGTGTAGATAGAAGTTATTGCTCTCATTACGAATACAATCACAAGCTTATTTTAAACTACTTGAAAGTAATTCGTAACGGAATCATGAAATAAGCGTACTCCGTATGTGGTCTTTGTTAATAACTTGCAAGAGAAATATAAGAGAGATGAAATCTTTATTTTACATTATAGAACTCATCTTAATTCATAACTTCATATTATCTCGCTGTCTGAACAACAGTAGTTGATAAATCTGCCATAAACTGCGGCCATTCAATATTGTCACAACGCCCCACGTAATTCCACTAATAAAGGCAAGTGCTTTCTATCTCTTCGAAGGACGATGTCTCTAAACTCTAAACCTCAGCAAGTTCTCCCCTTTTCCAGCTGAGCACCCTGTGACTGGTCGTAACTGTTGGATTAATGCACAAAGACGGCTTGGCGAGCTCAGATAATGCGCGACACAAAGTTACCTTTACGAGAGGCGGCGCGGCGTGGGCAGCCAGGTTGTCGTAGAACCAGATAAGCAAACTGTCTTGTACTCGCACAGCATTTGTTAAGATGGCGGCTGTTTCCTAATGGAGTATTGCGAACCATCCAACTCTCTGGGATCGACATCTTATATGTATTGTTCTTCTTCACGTAAGTAGAGGCCTAACTCTAGTGACATTATGAGCCAAATTCAATGTTTTATTTGACAGAACATACAAACCAGTTTGAAGTGTTCTCTGGATATTTTATAGGCTTTCCACGAAAGCTCAACAAAGTTACAGAAAGGAAACGCCATGCTCTGATTAGTACAAAATGCACATATATGTCATATAACTTCCATTATTTTTCGAAAAGCGTTTGATGAAGTGAATAGGAATAATACGTGAAATATTACTGCTATTTGGAATTCATTATAAGATTTCAAAGCCTATAAAAGCACATATATACTATGTTTAATAAAATTGTAATTCAAAAGTTATACAATTCAAGAGAACCAAGGATATAAATTGTAAATTATAAATTATGTTTTGACGTATGATGACCCTTGAAGCCTGTTCTTACTATGTATTTTATGTCCCTTCACTTTCACTTGCCCATCCTTCTAATTTATTCACTTCTTATCCTACTTCGATTATTGTGACGTTTTGTTAAGTGACCTAAGTTCTGAATTGTCAGTCAAGTTACAGCGAGCTCAGAATATGTGCGTCAGATACGTGTGCAACATCCGACGGTATGATCACATATCACCGTCCTTCGCAAGTCTCTCGTGGCTCCGACTTAAAGAACGTAGAACTTTACACTCTTTGTCTTTACTCTTTCGAATTCTGCACACTTCAACACCAAATTACCTTTCGTCTCGTTTCTCTTATCTATACTCTAACCACGATGTAAATACCAGATCACTTATCTGTGGCACGCTAAGTATACCTCTTCATAGAACATCTTGTTATTCATCATCTTTTACAATATCCACCTCGCGTCAATGGAATTCCTTGTCACAAAGTATTAGGGGCTGCAAGACAATAAACACCTTTAAGAACAGCTTAAAAGATAACCTTATTAGCATTTCACTCCAATCATACTGATTTAAACTATCACTGACTACATTGTTACTTTTTTCTTTAGACATCATCCTGATTGTGCTGTATTTTAATTGTCTCGTAATAATCTCTTTCTATTATCTAATATTATTTGAAATATATTAACATTCTATGTATTTTAGTTTAATTCTGCTACACAGTTTATTTCAGTGTTTAATTAATAGTTCATAGTATTTTGTTGTTTAATTTGTAAATAACTTTTGTATACATGTAACTCTCATCTCAATCAAATTGTTGGATTCTTTGTAAGTTCATGCATATGTATATACACTTTTTGCTGGTTGAGTGGAAGAGAAGGCCTTACGGCCTTAACTCTGCCAGCTAAAATAAATTATTATTATTATTATTATTACTTACATTCTCTTATTCTCAGCTACATTTAAAAACTATTCCTACATCAAACTTCATTCCCCTTTTCTCACAACTAACTAAATACTACCTTCTTGTAAACAACATAATATATTTAAACTTATTTAATATACTCGTAGAAGACCTAACTCTTGTTGACTATTTCACTAAAAACTTAACCCAATATTAAGTTCGCTGTCTAAACACTTCTTACACAACACATTAGCGCTCGTACCCTAGAACATTGGTTTCACTTTATTTATAACAATACTTAAACAAAACTATTATTCTATAAAACCAGAAAATTGTAACAGTTGTAACGATATGTTTGGATGGTTTATATTGTAATCCGGCAGAATGTAAATTTGGGTATATTTCCTGAATATGTATGTTTACAAAGCGACTTTCGGTGTAGCAGTTTTTTACTATTTCTGTGCGCATGCGTCGATCGCCTTCGGCCCCACCTGGATGGTAGAGGCGGAGGGGGGTCGTCGTGGGGAGTACGGTCGGAGATCTTCCCTGATACGGGTGGTTAAGACGAGAGGATCAATTGATCAGGAGAGATCAACTGGGTTCGGGTTGATTTTGGTATGTAATAAGGTTACACCGGAAGTCTGGAGGTTGTTACTGTGGCATGGGTTATGTTGGGTTGAGAGAGTTTAATGGATATGTAAAGAAGGTGTTGTTGGATGAGATAAAGCAAGTCTTAATGACCTGTTTTTTAACTGATTAGAAATTGTTCAAATCCAAGATATATTCTTGTTACTTTGGATTGTAAGTTTGTTGTTACTTCCGTTTAACAGAAAGGAAATAATTAAAGGAGACATAATAAATTTTAGTATTTTCTGAACTTATTAAAGATTCCAATCAAAACACTGATATAGTGAGTTCCCGCTTCATAGTTCAATTCCATTTATCCATTATATAACTAATCCTGCTATTATTTCAACCCACTAATACATCACTTCCTCAGATTATAGACAGTTTTTCCTTCCTAATTGCCCCCTCGTTTCGCACTCCTAGTACGATTTACACTCTCAATACTTCACCTTCTATTCCCCGCAATTATTTCACTTCCTCGTTCACCACTCTCTTCTTTTGTTGGTTCAACATTCTTCTCTCTTCCCTTCTGTCTTTCAATTTCAAGGTCTCCAACTATGTTGCCATTTGATACTTTTCTTGTTTCTCTGACTTGGCCTTAGGGTGACGTCATTACTAATCGTCTACTTTGTGGAGTAGCCACTGTCTTAGAGTTCATCACCTGAATGGAATTTGCTGACAATAATGATTACTTTCGACGTTCTTTCATCGCAGTCTCTTTTGTCACTACCTGATGCTTTACGCAAACTTCACCTTTTCTATTCATACCACTATTATTAACAATACCTCTTACTCTTTCCTTTATCTCTATTCTTTTTTCATCAATATTCTCTCCATTTGTCGAAGCATTTAAGTGTTCTAAACAAAATTCGACATCAAATAACTCCCCATTAATTTTCAATTTATCCTTAATTAATTTTGCTTAATGTTCATTTTTTCTACATGCTCTCATAAACGGAAATTACGCCTTCCTTCTACACCTCACCTCGTATTCAAAATCTTCATCTGTATCAATGAACGAGTCTTCCAATGCTTTCTTTCTATCCATGATCTTCTCTTTAATCATCCGGTTTGCCAGTCTGACCAAGTTGGGCCTATTTTTCACATGACCCATTCTACTGCGTGTTCAGTTCAAAGTGTGTCATGGCTCGCTGTATGCCGTCATGTGGCTAGCCGATGAGCCTGGAGAATTCAATCTTCCTACACTTCCGCAGAGGCGTATTACCCATGTGCCAGAGAAGTTGCCTGGCAAGTACGGCGTTCATTCTGAAGAGTAGTACCGATACGTACGGTTACGCCGGTAGTGGCAGGAATGTGAAATGTTTGGAAACACGTACTGAGGTGAGTTTTTTTCTTACTGTCGGGATATGGGGAGAGGGTTAAGACGATTACTTCCGTATTTGTTGACATGAACTTGGACGGTCAACATGGACACGGAGCATTTGATTTGTGTTGTGGAATGTTGCGGTACGCAACCGATAACAAATACCCTGCGTACGATTTGCCCACGCAAAACACAGTTGGAAAGAGGTTATGGTAGCACACAGACCGTACAGACCGCCATCTGTTGCCACGACGTCCAAGTTATACCGTACACGTTCTCAAGTTCAGATTGAATAATAGGCAACTTCTCTGACAGATAAGCTGAAACTCGCTTCAAATCGCTGACTCAACAGTGACGTCATGACACACTTTGAAATGAACATCCAGTAGACACATCTTTCACTTCTCCATTTCCAATGTCAGTACCTAACCACTCCCGGCATACATTTACTATCACTACATACGTGTCCGAAGCTGTTCTTTCACTCGTTCTTCAATACCAATGAAGATTAGGTTGTATCTATTTTTCTCTTTTTCTAAATATTTAAACTTCTATTTTAATAATTTTGTAGATCGGCCAGTTTTCTGTTAATAATATCGGTGGTCTCTTTTAGAGTTATGGCATCATTTCTCAACAGATCCTTCACCTCACTTATTACTCACTTTGAAACGGCTTCCGTATATTACTCCACTTTACTGAGTTAGCAGACTCAAGGTCAGTCACGTCTTACTCGGCTGTTTGCTCATTGAGAACTGAAATTATGGGTCATTTAACGACGCTCGCAATTCCCGAAGTTATAGCAGCGTCGCAAGAGTTTTTTTTTTTCTGGCAGAAGTACTTTTACGTGCCAGCAAATCTAGTGATATGAGCACACTTATGTGACATCGACACGGCACGAGATCGAACCCTCAACCTCGGGCACAAAAGGCCAGCATTATACCGACTGCGCTACCCAGGCCGACCCAAGGATAGAAAATAAGAATGAAATACGAAATGGGTGTACATAATAAGCAGCAGTTTTCAAGTAACATAATATTAGACGAAGTTTTGCTGGACTTTCTGATGAAGCTTAAACACATCTCATTATACGAAGTACGCAGCAATTCATGTACTGGCAATTCCCGGTTATCGGACGTGGTACGTGTCCTGCAATGTTCGAACGTTAGAGACGCAAGCAATACATTAAAAACTGCGTCTTATTTCATATGAAAAACTATTCGCAAAATCTGTGCTAAAATTCTTAAGCGGTTAAAACATGAAGGGGTGGGAGTTGAAGAAAGCGAATATTTCTATAACAAGGTGGAACAAACACGACAGGCCTCTTTCTGCAGAGCTAACATCGGCGAATATCGAACTTCGTCATATTCGACAAACACAGCGTCTGTAATGCACGACGCTAGTTCGTTCCACAGAAAGTAAGCCAAACACTAGGTATGTGTAGTGTACCCCGCCATTGGTTCCTATCCTGAGCAAGATTAATCCAGTCCCTATCATCATATCCTACCTCCCTCAAATCCATTTTAATATCATCTTCCCATATACGTATCGGTCTCCCCAAAGGTCTTATTCCCTCCGGCCTCCCAACTAACACTCTATATGCATTTCTGGATTCGCCCATACGTGCTACATGCCCTGCCCATCTCAAACGTCTGGATTTAATGATCCTAATTATATCAGGTAAAGAATACAATGCGTGCAGTTCTGCGGTGTGTAACTTTCTCCATTCTCCTGTAGCTTCATCCCTCTGAGCTCAAAATATTTTTCTAAGCACCTTATTCTGAAACACCCTTAACCTCTCTTCCTCTCTTAGCTTTCTACGATAATATCATCAATTCAGAAATTGTGATTACAGGTTAATAGGATGATCGTGGCATTGTAGCTTTTGTCTGGCTGGCTAAAAGAAGAGGGAGGGTTGAGTGTGGTTTGAAGAAGGTTGGGATTTCCATGAACCTAGGCTTTTGACAGTATGAACATTCTGTATAACAAGACTTTAAAATTGTAGATTGTCATTTGGTAGTAATGCGTACTATTACTGCACCGATCACGCCACCTCATTCTAGTGAATAGGTCAAGAAATAATGGGCTCTACCTCCATATCCCCAAATTGCCTTCATGGGATGTGAAGGGGCTACCTTTAGGTCTATTACTATTTAATGCTGGTAATAATGATTCGTTATTTTATGCATGTCTTATTACAGGTTTCTGATAACACAATATCTAATATGGATGAAAACATATTATGTCCAAATCATTCCCTTTAATTTCGTGAAACATAAATAAGAAAAGATTTTATTTTTTGAAGTTCCTGAAGATCAATTTCTTTTCGAAAATTTGTCCAGTTTATGAGTAATTCAGCTTTTCGTTATTCCTGTAAAAATTGTTACTTGATCATAATATAATTTGAAACAATGCTCCTTATATCAAAACTATGTAGTTGTCAATCGTTTATCCATTTCAATAATTTATTCATAATATACTTATCACCGGAGCTTCATATTCTTTCTCACAGACCAAATTCGAGACAGTCTACAGTGATCTTGCCTCTGCCTGTACCTCTTGATATTATGCAGAATTTGGGTCTGGAACTTCTTAGTATAAAATCACTTTCCCTGCTAATGGATTTGGAATGTATTACAAATTCAATATGTCATCTGACTTTGCAGCCTATAGGCTATATCTAGGTTTTCGGTACGATATCAGCTATTCTCTGAAATGGAATATGGTCTCCATCAGTGATGATGATGCTTTCCGTGATGGCTGACCCATCCGGTTGATAAAGTCGTTTTCACAAGTACGTCTTGATGGTTTGTTTCTTCAATGCTTTCGCTTTAAATGTGTTACAGGCTCTATCTCCTAGTGTTTAGATTTTGTTTACTCCTTGCGTGAAAGAAAAGATAATAAGTTTTAATGTTTAATTTTATTGACAGCATTGTGGTATGAAAACGAATATTTCGGTGAATAATTAGATCCGTATAAGATTAAAATTATTACTCCCTACTATTTTCCTTTGTCATGCCAGTAGCATAGGGTATTACCAATTTTATAGCACGAATGTTCACTTGAATGTAATGTCCATTTCGGCCAGATGAATATTAAGTGGAAGCTTCACTGGCCAAAAATTATGTTATCTTAGGATCAGATGTATAAACAATTAACCTCTGATTAAAACAAATTAATCTTAAGATATACTTAACTGCGAGTTTTTCGTTGTATAAGCACTAACTTTAGGTTATTTCGCCGTAACTTGAAGATAAATTTAAGTGAATAATCTTCTCAATTAATCATAATAACTGAAATTTACAGAAAATTTTTCTGAAAGGAAAGAAGAGAAACGTTTCTCCGTGTAAGTGAATTGGTGAGTGAAGTTTATTTTCAGTCTAATTAGACAGACATTTATTAATTTTTGAAGTGTTGATTGTGGTGAATGATGCTATAAACACTTTTAATAATTTTTCTAGGTAAGTTAAATCACGAATTCATATACTTATTTCCAGATTTATCATTATTCTAATATCTCATCTGATGATGATACTGAATTTTGCCGTGCTCCTCCTATTTTAAACGAGCGAGAAAATCCGTTCATTGAACTCGATGACAAACAATTTATTTAAAATAAAATTTCGGTTACTGTACCAAAATTTGTAGTGGAAGAACTTGAACAAAGGTTACCGGTATGTCTTCAATTACAACCACAGACAAAACAAAATCATGCTATGAATCCAATATTCATGATCCTTCCCACACGTATTGTAACATACATTCAGAAGGTGGGGATGATTATGTTTTTATCTCTGTATGGCGAAACAGTTTAAAATCAACTGGCCTTACACATTCCATTCATGTTTCGCGATGTTGCCACATATTTTACTGCAAATATCAGTTAGTACTAACCATAGTTTACATATTCATAAGTTAATTTATACAACATAATATATGTAGAAACAAACCTCAAGTTATTTACTAATGTTCTGTTAAAATAACCTCTAGTTAGTGACTTTTATACAACTCGTCTATGTATGTTATTTAACAACGTTGTTTCGACTACAGGATTAACAAGCGTCGATAAGTTTGTTACTAGTGAGATTTTTGGTGTACTTTGGAGAAGAGAAATCGAGGATTTTCCGTGGTGTTACCTGAAATTCACCTTACAACTGAGGAAGGTTGCAATAAATAATCGCACCCAGGTAATAAAACCAAGCGGCGTTGGACTCCAAGCTCGAGTGCAGCCTCAGATCAACCCGAGTCCAATTCGATAGCACTGGGCTATATCGGTGGCATTTTCTGACTTAAATATGTAGGGTTCAAATGCTAATGACAGAGGTTAGCCATTAAGTTATGTAAACTATTAGATTTCCTGAAGAATGTAATATCAATGGCCTCTTGTTGTGGATTACCTATACTAGGACACGTGGTAGAAATCATTTGATGATTGTCTAGCACAACACCGCGTTTATCTTAGACAAATTGAGGCATATTAATATGGCGACAGACTAGTTATCCACGCCAATGAGTACTGACTTGTTTGAAATATTTGGAAGGCATGACTCTACACAATGTATGAGCAAACTTTAATACGTTTTATTCTGAAAAATGTCGTTTTTCAGGCAATAACATTGTCTGATTTTTCGTACAGAACATACCCATGTAAATTGCTTACTCCAAGATGGTTGAAAACTACTGCAATTGTTATGCTCATGTCATCAGAAATTTGAACTTGGGCTCTGGCTTAATTAATGAAATTCCCATGATGGTACGTGGCTTAATGGAAAAATCTGTGAAACTTGAAATTATTAAAGCTGATGGAAAGGGAAACATTGTTTTTATGCCATGGATAAAGCTAATTTCTTACTGATCCAAATATGTCTTTCTGAATGACAAGACTGCAGTTCCCATGAAGGCTGGCATTCTCTGTGACCATCAACAAGGCTCAAGAGCAGACATTTAAGAAACTTGGCATCTACCTTCCTAAGCCTGTGTTCAGCCATGGATAATTGTATGTCGCATTCAGCCGTGTCAATAATCCACAAGATATACAAGTTGACATTAGAAGTACAAGTGAACAAGGCCAAGATAGTGAGATAGCATATACAAAAAACATTGTTTGCAAATAAATATTATTGTAATATGTCTCATTCTAATTGTTTTCTCAATCAGTGTTTTGTTTGGCTCAATTATACACATATGCAGAATGTAAAATTATATTTTTTAGAAAGAATTGTGTTTGGATCGAATTACTGCCTTCAATGACATTGTACAAAGGTATTGTGTTCCCTATTGCTTTATTTTCAGTCTAATTGTATATTTATTTATTTTTTTAAATAGTCATCCCATATAGAAGCTGCTATTGTTGTTTCAGGCCACGAGTTAATATATATTTTTAATTGTAACCTTTTCGGCAAGCTACGGCAACCCATAGGCTAAGAATCCATGCCTTATGTGATAATGTTTTCATGAACATTTAAACATTAAAATTAAATCTCTGAGAAATGCAAAAAAAGCAATTAACACAATATATGTATGCGCTAAGTCATCGATTTGTTCGCTGTCATTACAAAATCTTATACTTTCTTTGAAGGAAGCCCACATCAAGGTACTACTTCATGCATATTTGAATATGTGTGAGATTACCAAGAGTCCTCAAATATGGTCATTTTTACTTGAAGGCTAAAAGTTGCATATAAAAATAAATAAACTTATTCGCCTAATATCCGAACAATTAGTTCCCATCAGACAGGTGATAAGAAACGACCACCATTATTATAATCATCATTCGTCATCAATGTCATCCTCTTAAAAACATCAGTATTTTCCCATTTCCTTACATATTACTACCATTTCTAGTTTCATTGTTCCACATTCCTTTCTACTACCGTTTCACAATGTTTCATGCTTTTATAAGTATGTTGTCCTTCCATTCTCCTTAAATGTAGGAGTCGTTTTGTACGATTGTGCTTTCAATGAGCTTAGTAAATATCTTCAATGAGATACCGAAAATGTACCGTATTCTCAGGAAGCAAAGCGTAAAGCCTGGAAATTTTATTAACACTTCCCAGCATAATAACATATAGTCTAATGTTCCAAGAAAAAAGTCAATTTAAATCCATCTGTGCGCAAATGGTGCCAAACATATGTTTCACATATTGATACAGATCCATGTTATTATTATCGACATAGAAGCAAGATGGGCCATTTGGTATGCCAACGCGTTTTCCCAGTAGCAGGCTGTCGAATTTATTTTAATACCGCTACATCACAGAAATATTTTTTGCCATTTGAGGACTTTCATGCCCCGATTCCGGAAATGCTGGTACGTGCATTCTGGAGATGGTATAAATAACCTGGATGTTCTACCTGTCATCCAATGTGCACAACAATTGGAGTCTAAATAAATAAGGTATTTTACAAAAACTTCAGTGTGGGGATTATAAATGTCAATAAAATTGCCATAAACTTATTCTTATTGGTTTCCTCCAAAAAGGACAATACAATTCGAACAGTTAGTCTTAATACAAGTTTTTCAGCGATGTTTATATCATGTTTGTTTTAATTTATTATTTTCATTTCTGCTGTTATTACAGAATGGTGCTCCAGTGCAGTCAAGAAACTAGCAGCAATTTAATTGTTACACCCTATAGGAGTATTTCTAAAAAAAATTCCACAGCAGAATCGCATTTAACTTACAATGCAACCATGGAACTCTTGTAATTCATTTTCTTTATTTTGCTATTATTCTTATTAGGCTTATTATTATTATTATTATTATTATTATTATTATTATTATTATTATTATTATTATTAAATTTTTTCAGATAATATGAACATTGGTTTTAACGGTTAGTAATAAGAAGACTGTTGTATGTATGTATGTATGTATGTATGTATGTATGTATGTATGTATGTATGTATGTATGTATGTATGTATGTACGTATTTATTCACACTGCAATGGGTATATACCCGGTGGCAGTGGTAACTAATTACACTCAATAATGACAATAATAAACTTATTAATTAAAAATACAGTTAATAATAATACCAATAATTAATACAAATAATTAATACTAATAATAATAATAATAATAATAATAATAATAATAATAATAATAATAATAATAATAATAATAGGGAATATCCTAAATTAAATGAAGCACGATCACTTAAAATAACATTTAAAGTAAATCTAATTTCTATCTTAAATCTAAGTTCGAACTAAAACCCACGAGTATGATATGTTCATATCTGCACAAGTACCTTCCCACATTACACTCATTTCGCTGTCAACTCACTCACTGCACTGGAACTGCGACACATTTCACTGATTCTATCCTGATTTCACTAATACTTCAAAAACATTTCACTGTTCAAATACTTTGCACTGCCACTATAAACTATAAAGCTTCCCTGATAGGAATACGTTTCACTTACACAACACACTTCACCGACACAACGCACTTCACTGACATAACTTAATTCTTCACTGATACAACACTTCAATAACAAAATATCATTTACATCTTTACATACTGTGTATAATTACCGTCTATTAGTAAAGTCCTTATGCCTATTTTTAAATATGTTTTTGGTTGTTGGTAAAGACTGCAGGTAAAGCATTCCAGTCCCTGATAGTACGATTGAGAAAAGAAAACTTTCCAGTGTCCGTCCTCAGTCTTCTTTCCCTCAATTTATATGAGTGGCCGTTCCTTGAAGAGTAATTTGGCGGCTGCAACCTATTTTTTATTTCTCTCCAGGCAGGTTCACCTCTGTATGTTTTGAACAGTGCGCATAATCGAATTCGCGTTCTCCTGTCCGTGAGTGTGTCCCATTTTAATGGTGAATTATTACGACAACACTTGAGAGCCCGTTTTTGAATCTTTTCCAGTGTCTTAATATGTTCTAATCTGTAAGGATCCCAACATGCAGCACCATATTCCATTACTGGACTACTAATGATTTATATTGCAATCTCTTTGGATTTATCAGAGCCTTTTCTTAGTACCCTCATCACAAAGTGTAACGCTCTCCATGCTTTTCCGCTCTGTCTGTAACGTGTTCCCCCCAGCCGAGATCGCTGCTAAATTTTATTCTGAGGTATTTACATTTGTTAAATTCCGGAATGGTTTCACCCCCTACCGTATACGATGCGATTATTTTATTTCTTTTCCTTGTAAAGCTGATGGCTTTGCTCTTGAGAGAATTTATTTTCATTTTGTTGGCTATTGCCCAATCGTTCATTCTATTGAGGTCATTCTGAAGAAGAGTAGTATCTTCATAACTTTTTATTTCCCTGTATACCATACAATCATCCGCGAATAAGCGAACCCTAGACAAGATATTAACTGGCAGATCATTTACAAAAGCCAGGAATAGAAGAGGACTGAGTTAGAAGTTATTAAGGCCAATTTATTGAAATAAGTTGACTAGAAGATGTAACGAAATGCACACAAAAAATCTGAATTCTATGTTCATGTTTACAGTACAGTACGTTTATGTTAATGGTAAACAGAACCAATCCGATTTCTGTGTGTACAATATGTTTAATCTTATTTTAAAGGTGAACAAATGACATCTAAAATACAATATTTCAAAGTAGGCCTGTTACAGCGTAGGCCTACTAATGCTTTTTTAAATTATGCTAAATAGGCCTATTTTACAATTATACGGGCATGATTAAGTTGTTTTTGTTTTGTGCGTAAAATCAAAATTAGACGAAAAAAGTTTAAGTTCCTATTTGATAAATACTAAGTTGACCTTAAAGTGACTTTGATAAATTACAATAAATAAAAAAATAACTAATTCCATTGTTTTTCCCCTTCAAGCGAAGAAGCGTTTATTCAAAATTGTATAATCGCAAACGCAATGCGTTTTACATAATTAGCTGCAAAGTTTAAAAAAATACCCTGTAGGTGTATGGTTTTATGGAGGAAAGGTGTAGCTTTATTTCTGCTTCTTCATTAAATTTAGTCTGTTTCGGATACACATACACAGAAATACTCCAGTGACGAAAGTGATAAACGGTAGATATTTGCTAGTAACAACACCACAATAATAATAATAATAATAATAATAATAATAATAGTAATAATAATAATAATAATAATAATAATAATAATAATAATAATAATAATAAGTTAATAATAATAACTGAATAACGATGACAATAAATTGTTATTATTATTATTATTATTATTATTAATATTAATATTGGTGATGTTTAATGTCATTATTGATTCATATTTTCGTGATTTTTATGTACATTTTATAATAACCGCTAAATATAAAATACAATTTTTAAGTAATTTTGTATTCGCGGTACTCTTGAATTTGCTCACAGAACCCCAGGCTTACACGAGACACATTTCAAAAAATTCTGTCGTATAAGTAATGATTAAGTCCTGGCACTGTAAATTATCTAGGAAATTTCTATTTATTCAAGAAATCTTTAATAGTTCTTTTAGAACAATCTGGTGATTCGGTTTATTGATTCCACATTCTTCTCTAAAAGGAGATATGACAAACCAAATATGCAGAATAAGATATTCCGCTAAGTTTTTGTAGCATAAACAATTAATTATGCTGATAATTCTTTGCGTAAGCGGCGTGGCATTCAATTTAGTTTCGGCATTTATGGTAACATTATCTCATTGAACTATATCTGAGAGTTGGATTAATTAAAAAAAAAGTTTTTCCATTAAGCGTAGTTTCCACATGTTATCTGAAATTCGTATTATTCTGAAGGGTGAGCATACCTTAAAAAATACGACAAAGATAATGGTAACTTCTCCCAAGAGAATGATTTTATTCGAAAGAAATTATATCTTTAGCCACGACGGCCAATTTTATGAAAATATTCATTCTGAAGTTTCGTGGCTTACAGTTCAAGAAGAGTTCATATCAAAGTTCAAAATCTGCATATATCGTCTGTTTATCTGTCTGTCTGCTGTCTCTCTGTCTTTCTCTCTGTCTGCCTGTCTCTCTGTGTCTGTATTTATGTCTGTCTGCCTCTCTGTCTGCGTCTGTTTGTCTCTCTGTCTGTCTGTCTGCCTCTCTGTCTGTGTGTCTCAGTCTTTCTGTCTGCCTCAATCTCTGGCTGTGTCTGTTTGTCTTTCTGTCTATCTGCATGCCTCTCTGTCTGTGTGTCTTTCTGTCTGTCTGCCTGCTTCTCTGTCTGTGTCTCTCTGTCTTTCTGTCTGTCTATCTGTCTGTCTGCCTGTCTCTCTGTCTGTATCTCTCTGTCTTTCTGTCTGTGTCTGTCTGCCTCTATGTCTGTGTCTGTTTGCCTTTCTGCCTATCTGCCTGCCTCTCTGTCTGTGTCTTGTCTTTCTGTCTATCTGCCTGTCTCTCTTCTGTGTCTGTCTTTCTGTCTGTTTGCCTCTCTGTCTGTGTCTGTTTGTCATTCTGTCTATCTATCTGCTTCTATGTCTGTGTCTGTTTGTCTTTCTGTCTATCTGCCTACCTCTCTGTCTATGTCTCTTTATCTTTCTGTCTATCTGTCTGCCTCTTTGTCTCTGTCTGTCTGCTTCTCTGTCTTTGTCTGTATATATATATATATATATATATATATATATATATATATATATTCCGTCGCCCTGTTTACATCAATTCATATCTATCTTCATATCCATCCATATACTGTACCGGTATACCAGTAGTGTCAGAGTTGTAAGCTCCGAAACCGGTTGTGGTGCTAGAGACGTCCAGTCAGAGCGTGAACTTGCTTATGTCTGTGGAAGCACCGGAGCACTCAACGAGTTATAGTGGAGCGCTCCGCTCCGTTTAGGCTGTGTCTGACAACGCTGCGGTATTCTCATGTCCATATCTATCCCTCCACATCCATTCATATCCACATCTATCCGTATCTGTATCCATCTATGTTCATATCTATCCATTCATATCTACATCCATATTCATATCCATCCATATCCATATGTAACCATCCATATCCATATCCATTCACTCAGCCATATATATCTAATCATACCCACATCCATCCATCCATATCCATATCCATCTTCACATATCCATATTTGTCAATCCGTAAACATATCCATCTATTCATATACATAATATCCATCCACCAATACCCATATTTATCCAACCATATGCATATTCATGTCTATTCACCCATGTCCATATGAAACCACCCATATCTATATCTATTCACCCATATATATATCTATTCACACATATCTATATCTATTCACCCATATCTATATCTATTCACCCATATCCATATCCATCCACCCGTAACCATATTCATACACCTATAGCCATATCCATCCATCTATAACCATATCCATTCGCCAATATCCATATTCACATCTGTTCACCTATATCTATATCTTTTCATCCATAATTATATCCATTCACCTGTATACATATCCATGCATCCATTCTCATCCGCCTGTCTGTCTGTTTGCCTCTTCGTCCATCCAGCTACTCACTCACTCATCCATCCATCTATTTATCTATATGTTTATCTGTCTATTTATTTCCTTGTTGTTTTAATATATATATATATATATATATATATATATATATATATATATATATATATATATATATATATTTACATGCTTATTCATTTCGTTGACTTGGCTAATTTAAAGATAGAAATATATTCACCAGAGATTTAATTCCTTGGAATAGGAGAAAACAAATCTCGTACCTACTGACAACGACCAAATGTGGCATAACTCTAACGTTTGTGGGGGCGGTGGTACGATCATCCACTCCTCCTCTTTATATTTCTTATATTGGCTGCTTTCGCCAGGTGGACGGCACATTGGAAGGATTGGATGTGCGCAGTGGAAGACTTTTAGAAGTAAATAGCGTGAATTTGTAAAACAAATATAATTAACAATAATAAGTAACAATGTACATAAATGGAAAATGAAATAACAATAAATATGAAATGGGTGAGTGA
Source organism: Periplaneta americana (assembly GCF_040183065.1). Classification (NCBI taxonomy): domain Eukaryota; kingdom Metazoa; phylum Arthropoda; class Insecta; order Blattodea; family Blattidae; genus Periplaneta; species Periplaneta americana. The sequence goes on from NC_091119.1 coordinate 92,151,640, forward strand.
AAATAGGACAAACTAATCTGAAATGATATCCCCAGGATATGTAAATAATGTAAGTACCACAAGGCTGAGGCCAAGACACTTATAAGTGATGAAACAATCTAATATGGCCGTCTCTCGACAAACAGAGACTAACCTATTAAACATATGTTCATGAACCACTCTCTAAATATATATATATATATATATATATATATATATATATATATATATATATTAACTATCTGAGTACGAATCTGAACACAACACCCAGCCAGCACTTTAACTTAATACATGATCCATACGACCATAGATACCACTCAATCTGAGTAACCAAACTATAAATACATGCACACTCAATAAGAGAGAAACTCTACCCAGCCTAAGGCATAACATGACTGATCACTATACATTACCCATTGCACATATTGCTCACATAAACTGTGCAAATGGCACTAACACAAATCTCTGCACTTTACCAAATGAACACCCAACGGAGAGAGAGAGGGATGGAGACAGATACACGTAATAAGTAGACGGACGATAATTCCAATCGCAACGATCATTTAAATAGCAACAAAACTCGACGCATATGATAACAAAATAGCGGCGAAGGAAACCAATAATCAAATGGAGCAGGGACTACACCAAAAACAATATGTGAGACCGTAACCGCTGCTCTATCACTCTAACCGTCTCGGAACATGAACACACGTTTCAAATCAATCTCATTACATAATCCCCAAATACAATTTACCTCAAACATATATATATATATATATATCACAAATATGTTACTCGATGCAAATACTAAAACTTGCCCCCAAGACGTATCACTAGCAAGCGATATTTCAAACTACGATCCACTAAAATCCCAAACACACACGACGCAATTTAACTACTCCACTGATCTATGTCTAACACGTACAAAGCCCGAGTCACGTTGTCTATATCTGCCGCGTACCAAAATGCTAAGTCTTGATAATGTTTCTGCCGCGGACGAGAGCTTGAATCTTAGCCAACTGTTTCCGTATATCTCCCGCGTACGAGAGCCTAAGTCTTGTTAAGTGTATCTGCCGCGTACCGGAACCCGAGTGACGCTCCGTGTATCTCCATTAAAACAGGTAAACTCTCTCCCCCTCTATCCTCGTGAGACGTAATGAACCGGCCAATAGAGTTATTTGGAAAGAACAAATGAAGGGATTGATAGCGCTATCTATACTGTGACGTCTTAGAGCGCTCTGACGGATGAAGTGACGTACTAGGTGAACGGCCGTGGTAGTGGGCACGGCTCACGTTAGTTTACTGGTCTCCTCTTGTTACCATTCCTCTCCATTGTAGTGGTCCTGCCAATTTCTTCTCTCGTCATGCAGATTAAAAAAAAAGTCTGTTAAGCTTGCATTTCGAATGTGGCAATGATGTCACTACTTCCATGAAAGAATATGAAGGAATAATACTTGTAATAGCACATTATGCAAAATTATTTGACATATTCAATAAAAAATAAGTATGTTTTCTTTGAATGTATAAATTCTGAAATTTATATTTCCTTAATTATTCTTGGTAGCAAACAAATTTTTATTCTGCGACTAGCTCACTGCAACTGACAAACTACCAGGAGAAACTATGGCTGATATTTTAGCTCAGGATTATAGAGAATGTTAATATTAACTCAGATTTGAGAAATTTTTGAAAAGTAGTGGTGCAGAGGAACAGAAATATAACGCGAGTACAAAACATGTTTATGAACATATTAGTGCTATATTTATTTTATTTTTTTATTTTTATTTACTTCCTTATTTGTCTATAAAATAGCTCAAAGCTATAGGAGTAAAGAGCTGAAACCTATGGACACAGAACTTTCAAAATTATAGCAATAGTTAGGAGTAATAAAAGTGTATTATGTAAAAGGTAAGCAAAGAAAGTATATTGAATTTACATAGAATAATGGCTACACCAACACCGACCTGCAAATCGGAAACAAACGAAGTATACAGTAGATACCCAGATATTAAAGAAGAATTAAATATGCACATTCTCCTGAAAGAGATATATATAATTGTACACGGAGATGGAAGGAACATATACTCTAAGTGGAACCAATATTTTTACCACAAATACTTTATAAACATAAAATGAAAGAAAGAAAAACAAACAAAACTTTGCACCACTAAGAAGGAGGTAGAGAAACTAATTTTAAGCAAACTTAACCTTTGTTGAAGTAGAGACAGAACGGGCATAATAGCCTAGACCGTGATGTTAACGATGATGATTTTGACAACACATTATCTTCGAACAAGCTGTTAAACTTAATTCCATTAATTGTAAACATGTAAACATTTCACACAATGGAGCTTACGTAATTCACCAAAGTCTTAGTTCGCCACATCTTGAAGCGTCAGAAACCACCATCACTTATGAGGAAACTCTGATCGATAGATGATGTTATGATGGAGTATGTACTGTATACACAGAGGGCTTTGTATGTGGCTAAACTTTGAAAACTAGAGTGGCGTCGGATTTGTTGCATGCCTTCACATTAGGCCTATGTTGTAACGATGCGTGTGATTCAGTCTCCGCAGAGAGGATGATAACTAATGCGACGAACATGGCATGTTTTCAGCGTTTCTGACCATGTTTCGAATGATGAATGTGTCATCTACTTATTGATATCAGCTGATGTGTTTGTGCCCTGTGTTACGGGAGGCCGATTCTTCGAGACCATAGGGAAAGCATATGGTAAAATCGTCGAACATTTCGTAATACTTACAGTTCAGCTGAATTTGAGAACTTCTGCTATAGATTCAACTATATTTATTATTATTAGTTACAAATTGAGAGACTTAGAATTTGATTCCCATTAAAGAAAATGAGAGCATTTGTTTCATTACTTAAGCCATGCAAAAGAACAATAATAAAAGGCGTTTTCACTTTCGCTCCAGACGTTTGGTAGATCCCAAATGCACTTAAAAAGGAAATTTAAACAATAGAAATTGACTTTGTAAGAAGATCTTTAGGAATATCTAGGCGTGAGAAAGTTAGAAACGAAATAATAAAAGAGAAAATTGGCGTGCTAAATGAAAATAACATCGTAGAAATAAGAGACCAAACAGCGGAAATGGTACGAATATGTTCGACGTATAAACAAATGATAGATTGTCTAAACATGCATTGATTTGGGTACCACAGGAAAGAAGGAAAAAGAGAAGACCTAAAAGAATCTGGCTTGAGAGAATTCTGGACGCTATGGAAAGTAGAAATCTATCAAGAACAGAGAGTAAGTGTTCTAAAACAACTGATTCATCCTACTTAAAGATATTTTCAGTATGTCACATCTAGCGACACTACCATGAGAACGTCACAACCTGGGTAGATCATGAAAAAAATTGAATTCAGCAAATGATCTGCGACGTATGAGATAATTGACAACCGCATGGAGCTGGGCCATGCCGACGTATACTTCTTGCTGGAGTATCTTGTATTGAATTCTTCTGTCGCTTTCGTTTGCTGCTATGAGTTTCAGAGATTCCAACCGTGAGTTATTACCGAAGACAGAATTAAAGTTTTTATAGTTTTTGCTGTGGAGCATCCTGGTGCATAAGATGTTTCATTGATTACATATTTTCGTTTTAAAGTAGTATTAGCTAGCATCTTCTAGAATCATCTGCTATCGGAGTTCGACATTAAAGAGCACCTACGAAAAGAAGAACAGGGGATCTAATTCTCACAGGCAGTCGAAATATTCATAAAACTCATGACTCTAGCTGAGAGCCAGTAACTACCCTGCATATCCGCATATTAGAAATTATTGTTTCTTTACCCAAACTCATCGTATGAATCAATATCCAGTGCGATCGAGAAGTCTCTCCGCAGTGCTTGTGTAGCCGACAATCCATTAGGCAGAGAATTCAAGTGTATTTCGTAGAAAATTCAAGTGGCAGCACTGGCCGTTAAGCATATGATGGACTGGTGGTGTGAAGTTGTCAAACCGGAATGACTCGGGGAGTGCCACCTTTCTACAGAGCCGTATTCTAGGGTTACTAGAATAATAGAGCTGCGGAGGAACTTTTCGATCGCACTGTATTAATCAGTCAATCCGTTTATATATATATATATATATATATATATATATATATATATATATATATATATATATATTACTTTATCCGTTTTCAATCATTATTAAAACTAGAATACAAGAGCTGCGAGTTAGAGAATTTCAACAACGAAAAGTTTCTACCAGAGTCGTGTTGTGCGTTTTGCCTAAAACAATTTATGAACGTCTTGAGTCAGACACTTTGTATAATTTAGTTTATCTTATTCGTTCAAGATTCAGGTAGATAGCCTAATTATGAGTGTTAATTTTGGAACTATTTATTCTTATTTTTTATTTTATTATTTGACGTTTATATTTATTTTTTTCTTTTGGACATTCCATTAGCATATACCTACTTTGTTACGGAGTTTTCGAATTAGAAACCGATTGTCTTAAATTTCAACAACTTTTGACTTCTCTGAATAAAGAGGCCTAGACCTATTCGTATCTTTCCTCCATTTAAAACACACTAATGTGGGTCCATAGGAATGGGCTGAAATTTATTGAGTGGAAACTTCGGAATTAGTGAGTTAATAATAATGGCGTCCGCCGCATTGGCTCTCTGAATAATGTACGCGCTCTCGATACGAGCGGTCCACAGTTCAATTTATGGCATGGCCAATGGAAGAGATTTATCTTCTGTTCACGGAACAGAGTGTTTCTCCCTTGTCAAGTGTCGTCTCAGCGGTGACCTTGTGATGTATTGAACACACGACTAAAGGAGGCCTGCAATGCGTGTCTGTATGGTATTGGTAAAAGGGATTCGTCTCTCGCCTCAGCGTATTGAATTGTAAGGCGGTAGAAAAGGAGGATGTGAAACATGCCAAAGAAAGGAGTAATAATGGCATGACCTCAGTATACTGGGAAAATTATTGAATTAATCTAATGCTGGAAAGTTATTGGATTTTAAAGTATAAAATATGTGATGCATAGATTGCAGCACAATTTTAAACTACAGTTTAGTCTCCGTGGTTTGGTGGTCAGCATGCTGGCTTCTACATCTGGAGGTCCCGGTTTAGATTTCCGGACGCGGTTCTCGGAGAAATTTCCTTGGAAAAGAAAAGTTCTCTCGGTGCCTAGGATCTGGAAATGTCTATGAATGAGTATGGTTGCGAGTGTGCCGGTCATTAATTAACCAGGCTTCAAAAATAAACATAACAGCAGGCCTATTTCTGGGCAGAAATCTGAATATTACTCGACCAAGGGGATTGGAGCCGCGGGCGTAATGTCAACTATCGCGATGCGGTATTACGAACGCAGGAGCAGTAGCGCCACGGCTCCGGACTGCAGGACTCCACTGGCCTTGGTGGAGTAGTACATGTTTCAAGGTCACATTGTTTACAAAATAACGACATCTATAAGCTCAACTAGAAAGCATTAAGATATAGTAAAGAGTTAACAATGGATTAAAAAAAATACTCTTTAGAAAAAATTTCCAGGTTTCGTAATATGTGACACAATTATTAGAACGCTTAAAGACAACATATGGAAGGATACACTATTGAAGTTTTAAGAAATAATGGACATTCCTACGTTGCTATATTGATATAAAACCTGCATACTAACAAAAAATAATTGTTAACTAATATAGGTAGCGGACATGAATTTTCAGGGATCAGTGGCAAAGTTTATGCTAATGGAGGGAAAGAGAAATTAACATGTCAGGGAAGTACTAAATGAAAAAATAATAGAGTACATTAGAAGGAAACATAATAATTAAAACATACTGGTAGTATATTATTGTACAGAAGTAAGTGGAAGGAAAATATAAAGGGCCAGTCAGAAAAGCTTCACTAGTCTATATGTAACGAAAAGGCAGAAAAGTCTGGGACGCCCAAAACTATGATGTTGGCAACAATTATTTGAAGCCGAATCTGGCACAAGTACCAAATCCCTTTATGATGACGGCGATGATGATGATGATGATGATGGTGGTGGTGGTGGGGTGGTTATGGTGGTGGTGCGGATAGTTTTACTTGGTTATTTAACGACGCTCTATCAACTACTCGGTTATTCAGCGTCGATGGGATTGGTGATACTGAGATGATATTTGGTGAGAGGAGGCAGAGGATTCGCCATATATTACCTGACATTTGCCTTACGATTGGAGAAAACCTCGGAAAAACCCAACTAGTGATCAGTCCAAGCGGCGCGAATCGAATCCGCGCCCGAGCACAACTCCGGATCGGTAGGCATCCGCCTTAGCTGACTGAGCAACGCCGGTGACCCCTAGCGGTAGTGGTTGTGGTGGTGGTGGTGGTGGTGGTGGTGGTGGTGGTGGTGGTGGTGGTTGTGGTGGTGGTGGTGGTACTGGAGAAAGAGAATTGTTGTTACTTTAGGGAGTATACATTTTATAAACATTTCAGTAAACCGAAGAAACTTTGAAGTAGCCTAATCAAAACATGATGATTTAATACAATTTTCGGCCTCGCGATGGAGAACAAGAAAATAGTTACGATGAGCTGAGGTTTACGGTTGAAAAACGTGTGAGCGTTCTGCAACTTTCATAGCCTTGACAATCCGTTATTTTCAGCTGGAAAATCGGATTTTTTTTTTTTCACGAAATAATTCAACGTCTAGGAAAGGAAGGTGTGACAACGATGCAGGACAGGAATGAGAGGCAGCTGTTTTTTGTCAGGGCTACTGCTGCGGTATTTTGACAGGAACCCCGCTAATTATTTATGAGCTGAACGTAATCCTTGTACCCCATTTATCGTAATTGGAGGTAAACAGATGCATGCTCGGCTTTAGCACGGCCATCGACCCGGCGCTGTTGCACGAATTCAGCACATAAATAATTTCGATCAGCTGCTGTACCACAGTGTTCGCTGCACAAACATGGCCTTTGCTCTCGAATCCTAGAATCCTGCACACCCAGCCCCGAAAATATGACAACATATCCTCTTTTGACATGACTCTCATATTTTTCCGTCCTTAGCCCTGAACCTTAGTAGTGATTCGTTGATATTTTTCTCGGAAAAGTTCTACGTTTGTCTTTTCTAGAAGAAGGTGCGTATATCGTGATAACTTTTTTCCAAGTAAACATCTTGTGATGTTCGACCAATTAATGTTTTAAACAAAATACTTAAACTGGGTTTTGAATTATTGTTCACCTATTAATGACATACCATATCGAGGGCATCATGTCAGAAGGGCGTATTAACAAAAGTTCTAAGTTTCTCTTTTTTAAGAGAAGGCGCCCTAACGTTAGGGTGCACCTTTCTGTTGAATTTTTCGTCTCAAGACCGAGAAATATGGTAATAGCATAGTTTTTAGCATAATTTTTCTTTGAATTCCACTTATGTCTAGAAAGTCTTCAAGTTGGACGAAAAGGAGGTTAAAACTAATAAAATCCTATCCACTGGACAGTAATCTTCTCCCCGTCCACTATATATATATGTAAGTTCAGTGAAAAATACGATTTTCTAAGTTAATATTGTTTGCAACTTTGAGCGACTGTCCTTGAGCTTTATTTTAATATGGCCATTACAAATGCTAGTCGCACTAAAATTGCGATTGCTTAAAATTGAAAGGATGTTAGTGGCTATCATAGTAATGTGTGGGATAAAAACATCTTCTCCTTTCGTTTTGCCTGTTCATAGTGTCGCTTATATTACGTTTTGCGTGAATTTTTTCACAATAATTCTTGTTCCATTTCTTAAATTTGGTTGGTCAGTATTTTGCAATAGTACTATTGGTGATTCAATATTAAAATTAAATTGTGTTGACAATCCTTGTGATTTTAAAGAATTCAAGAATTCAGTTGAATAATCACAGCCTGCTCACTATCTACAACTGTATCGAGAAACTCATAATACAGTCCTGGACTACGTAAAAATACTTATTGCATGAATTCTCTTCATGATGTATCAGCAATGTTATTTAATTTCGTGTTATTTTTCCACGGCCTCGTAAAAGACGATGTTCAATACAACCACCGCCTACTTGAACGCATCCGATATCCGATAGCTGCTTATAATGCCTGCTCATAAGACTATTCTAACAATGCTTTCGATGAAATGGTAGGTGGCAGCATCATCCGTACCACCGCCGTCTGGATCCCTTCGCCTAGCGTCTCATTGTTGACTGCCTGCTCTATGCTATAGTTTAACATGGAACCCGCCGTACACATGTATTGATATAATTCTCCGCTATTGGCGCCACCCAACGCACACATATCAGTACAATTGTGTGGTGTATAGCAGTGCGTATCTATACATGTCGGTGTTTGAGCACAGATTTACATAGTCGCAAACGTAGTAATGATTGAAAATGGTTAATTGTTGTGTGCCTTTTTGTAAATCCAAACAGGGAAAATCTAGTTCGGTAGGAATAAGATTTCATGAAACTCCCTCGGCCGAAGAACTTCGAGAAAGATGGCTAGCTGTTATAAGAAGACAAGGTGATACCACAGGAAGTAAGTGGATTTCATCCGATTATGCACGTGTTTGTAGCCTTCATTTCCAAGAAGAAGACGACAGGGAAAATTGTAAAAGAAAGCCAACGTTGCTAGCAGAAATCAAAATTACAGTGGGAAAGCTTGCCAAGCACGAGCTCCAGTGCTGAATCTGCTGATGAAAATATTCTTCCAGATTACGTAACTGTCCTTCTCGATAGAATTCGAGAGCCTGAAATTACGGTTTTCATAAACCTGCAAACAGCCACTCAAGCATTGGTTTGTGGATATTTGATTCGTGTGGTGGATGAAAGATTAAGTTGTGACATATGTGTTAGCAACATTTCAAGTCAAATTCATCAACACCAGTCATGGAACTAATCCATAATCAAGATAGAGAAGGCCTTCGCTATCCTTAACAGTCCTTTGTAGGGCTAATAAAACACGTGCAAGAATTTGTTGAAGCTGCTGTGCCATACTGTAAGAAATCGAGCCACATACTGAAAACAATGCATAAATACTTGATTTCGCCCCTTTCTCATTGTGATTTACTGAAGTGTAGTGTCTCAGGTCATCAAAAGATGGTTAGCGAAATACTCATTGTGAAATTTGTTAGACCATTGTTAGCAAATATCGGAAAAAAGGAAACAGAAAATGTGTTCCGATATATGTGCTACAGTAAACCGCTGTCTAGGAAAGTCCTGAAACTGTGGATTATGCCAACAGGATGTGTGTTAGTTAAAATTTAATTTTCTTGCATGCTCGTAAAAATAATATTCAAAACAAAAAAGTTGAAATTTTTATGTTACCGGATAATTTATACAACTCTTGTACTGTACGTGATTTCGTGAAGGGGGTGTTAGCTGCTGCCATCTACGATACGCAAAATCGGCAGCATAGAGCAGGCAGTTAACAACGAGACGCCAGGCGAAGGGATCCAGACGGCGGTGATCCGTACATATGTCTGCTCCAAACTATGAAAAAAATAAAAACGTTGTCCCACCGGTATTTATTCTGTGCCAGTGTAACATGTTCAAGAGAATTAGGAATAATAACTATCAGAAACTTGTGTCAGAAACTCTTGTGGATAAATTCTTGAAATCTCTACTTAGGCTTTTTTTTTCTTCAAGAGCAAAGAATATAATAGATTAACGAAGAGGAGGAAGAAACTATTAAAGCCGCGAAACAAAGTAATATTTTAATCATATACTACAAACGTAAAGCATAGGACCTATATCCGCAAGCGATTCACTAGCCGTTAGGAGCTACCATCTAGCGACAATTATTTTTTATTCATGTTATTTTTTTTTTAATTCATCAACTTTTTTGGATACAGTATCGAAATCTTGGGTGATCTCCCGACTGTTCCTAATTGCTTTTTGCTTACTGCTGAGAGGTAGTTCATTTATGATGCTGCACTCCCGTCATAACCAGGATGAACAGCGTGAAAACAAATTTGACAGATAACTATGAGAAGAGGAACAAAGGTGTACAATATCTTGTGTAGTACTGAGGGTTATAAGTTCCTAGTTTTGATATATACACATTTTGGTGGGAATGTGCCTGCTTATAAAATGTTACAGCGGATCTCCTAATGATAACTGGGATACTTTCCACTTTTAGATCTTGATGTATCTGTTCATTTCCTGTGTACCACCTGCTGTTATGAATTACACGTAACACTTTGTTTTGTACTACTCGAATGGGATCTAACGTTGTCTTAGGTGCGTATCCCCATACTGTTGAACCATACAAAAGCACTGATCTAATAAGCAATTTATAAATTGTCACTTTTTTAGATGCTGACAATGCACGTGTTTTTAGAAGGGGATACAGTTGTTCCATTCTTGCTACTGTTTTTGCTCGTGTATTTGCAATGTTGGTGTGCCATAACAGACGACTATCCAAATGGAAATTTGACCATTGAAAGAACAGGAAGTATGAGCAGCCATCGGATGTATGGATGCATTCGAGCAGGCGGTGATACAACAGAAAAAAAAACAGTTCTGTGTTGTTTCGGTAAAGGGAGGTAAGTAATAAAAATGAGTTTGGAGATAAATTTAAATTAAACTTCGGACTCTTATTGCAAATAATTTTCTACACAAATAAAACACATCAACTGATAGTATTTTTTTTATATTTGCATACTCACTTGTATAATTTAACTTCTGTATTCATCTGGGGAACAAAATTCCATCTGCACAAAAAATTACAGCCCACTTTACCTGAAGACCACAGACTTGATTGTAGATGATTGCATTTTATTGTTTGATCGTATTTATTTTGACTTTTTATTATTTTAAGGGGACACTCAACTATATTTTGGAACTTTTTTCCTATTTGGCCAATCTTTTTCAAATTTGGAGAAAAAGTTTAATATACACATGGAAAGTAACATGCAAAATCGCAGCTCATTAGATCCAATACTTTTCAAAATAAAAAATATTTCAATTTTTAATCAATTATTAATTGAAATATCACTTTTAATTATCATTTTTTTTATTTTTTGGCTTTGTGCATTTGACTGTGACTTCTCAATGAATAGGGGAAGAATTCTGCGTATTGATTTAGTTCTGTCACGTAAATTAGTGTAGAAATTAAATTTTTCATTTCTATGACACTTTTTCACCAATTTTTAAGTTGAGTGTCCCCTTAAATTAATTTAACTTCTATTTGTCCAATTGTAATTTATCCTATGTTTTTCTCCTGTTTACTTACAACTTACTTACTTACAAATGGCTTTTAAGGAACCCGAAGGTTCATTGCCGCCCTCACATAAGCCCGCCATCGGTCCCTATCCTGTGCAAGATTAAGCCAGTCTCTATCATCATACCCCACCTCCCTCAAATCCATTTTAATATTATCCTCCCATCTACGTCTCGGCCTCCCTAAAGGTCTTTTTCCCTCCGGTCTCCCAACTAACACTCTATATGCATTTCTGGATTCGCCCATACGTGCTACATGCCCTGCCCATCTCAGACGTCTGGATTTCAAGTTCCTAATTATGTCAGGTGAAGAATACAATGCGTGCAGTTCTGTGTTGTGTAACTTTCTCCATTCTCCTGTAACTTCATCCCGCTTAGCCCCAAATATTTTCCTAAGAACTTTATTCTCAAACACCCTTAACCTATGTTCCTCTCTCAGAGTGAGAGTCCAAGTTTCACAGCCATATAGAAGAACCGGTAATATAACTGTTTTATAAATTCTAACTTTCAGATTTTTGGACAGCAGACTGGATGATAAGAGCTTCTCAACCGAATAATAACACGCATTTCCCATTTCTCCTGTTTATGAAGGTTAAATGTGGAAACTTTGGCAAATATCGGTCAAAGCGTGTAGATTTGTATAGAGAAAGAAATACACTAATTCACTTATAGCCTATACATTAAGATTATACTCGTACATAACTCACACCATAAAATGGTAAGTAGTTTGAGTCATTTTAATTTTCAAGCAATCAACAACGATTCGGAGTGAGAAACTTTATCACTTCGTACTGCTTGATTTGTTAAGCTACACAATATTCACCCTCGTCAAAAGTAGTGTTGGATCATCCTGGAATAGAAATTAGTTTATCTCACTTGCTGTCATTTTGTTGGATGTAGGCCTATAGCATTGCACTGAATATTGCAGTTTAAATTTTGAGGAATAGCTTCAGCCTAACCACTAGGATTATAGACAGGTCCGTTGGGACAACAACATATTCGTGTTTGGCGTGGTTAGACGATTTAGTTAATCGGGAAGTAATTCGCCAGATGTCACTACATTATGAATTACTTTGTATACTTTTAATTAATATACTTACTTTTATATAAGCAAATGAAGAAGGAATTTGTATGTCGGTAATGTGAAACAATGGATGAGTATTCCATATGTTTTACTGTACACATATCCAACTTGTACAAGTTTGTACACAACATTCTACTAAGATAGTTTCCCTCCAACATCACGCATTAATTTAAGCAATATCTATTATGCACGGTAATTAAGCATTCATTATTTAAAAAAAATTCTGCGATGCTCTTTCAGACGCCGTTTGTATAGTGAAAAAGAGCGTTCCACATCACGCGATATATATTAGGAGCATAGTAGGTCCATCTGAAGTGAAGCACTTTCACACTAGTTATATTCCTGCAGGTTTTCGTCTATGGAGTCAATCAACATATTATTTTGTATAACCGACACTGCATACACAAATAATTTTTCTTGAGTACCTATATTAAGAAATTTATGTTTTGGATTGTGACAATTGGTCCGTTAGGAAACCTAGTAAGAATATGTGACACATTGTTCACTTGTTTTTATAGCTTGAGTCATTGGCAACTGCGATGATGCTACAATGGTGATACTTTCAGAAATAACTGATAGTATTATTAAGCGTGGACAAATCCTGTCAGACTGACCGCGTTGCCTTGAGCTTGAGGTCCTACTATATGAATGTTTTTGTAATTTGACTGTATATATTACTCGACCGAGGCCAGTGGAGTCCTGCAGCCCGGAGCAGTGGCGCTACTGCTCCTGTGTTCGTAATACTGCATCGCGATAGTTCACATTACGCCCGCGGCTCCACTCGCCTTGGTCGAGTAATACCTTATGCATGGAGCAACGGTAAACAAACGTAATGCTCCTTGTTGCGGGCTAGAATAGAGCTAAATCTTCAGACTCTATTCATTAGTAAAGAAAATACAATGTACTCTCATGCTCAGAAATGGCCCGAGAGCGTAAGCAGATCACTTGAGCTTCAAGTTTATAATTCACTGTTTCAGATAGAACACGCTCACGGTTATTCACATAAGTAAACGACGCAGACCCAGTGGCGTGCAGTAGGAAAGGAATTAGTCTTTGAAGAGATAATACGCAAAGACTAGCTCTTTCCTACTGTCCACTACTCGGTTTGCTGTGTTTGTTTGCCAGTATAAAGGCGAGTGTGGTCAGTCTCAAACAGCAAGCTTGGAGCGCAAATGATCTGTTTACATTTTCCGGTCATTTCTGTGCACGATAGTATAGCGTATAGCTTCATATGACTAATATTGCGTCAGCGATTTTCTGCTGTACTTTAGTAAATACTAGTCCATTGAATCAGAAATTGATTTCAAACATAGCAAAATAACATTTCTCACGAGATATTAGGCCTATACATCCTAATGATTAGGAACAGTATTCTGTCCCAAGGCGTACGGAGATAAGGTTAGTTGTTCACAGACATTGTTGGCGTGACGTCATGTTTCGCGCGCGACACAGATACTATTAGGGAACACTTCGTCGTTGTTCCTGCAATAACTCCTATATGACATATTGATCGATTTTCAAATTTTTGCTCTATTAAATAACTTAAATACTGAGCAAAAAATCAAAATCTCCTATATGTAATTAGCCTATTTTCTTTCTTTGAAAATGTAAGAATTCACAATCTGCTATGTACCACTGCCATAGAATGAATAAATGTGTTTTTTCTTCCTACTGAAAAATGGTATATTTTGCACATAGGACTTATTGCAGGAACAACGACGACTTGCATCTTGTTTGTGTGCAGTTGACGTTCAAGTCATGATTTAAAACGAGACCCCGTAGAATATTAACAACACATTCTAGTGATAACAGATAATGAATGACACTACGATGATCTTTCCTACAATTCAAATTGTTTATTCATTTATTTAATTGATTTATTTTTACTAACAGAGTTAAGGCCTTAAGGCCTTCTCTTCCAATCAACCAGTGTAAAAATACATATCAGATATGATAAAAACAGTAATACAGAAAACAATGGAATAAAAATAATTATTGTAATAATAGTAAGAGCAAAATGTAGGTGTGTTTTGATACATGTAATTCTAAGAGTTCAACAATTACAATTCATTAAGATAATTTGAACCAATACAATGATTAACATAATGAAGAAAATTTATATATTAAAAATAAAAATCATATTGAACAAAAATGATATTTGGAGAAATGAAAAACAGATTTCGACAATCGGTTTTTGAAAGTAATCAGTTTTAAGTTCCATATTCTTACATATTTTGGTACTTAATAAATATCTGGGCATATATTACATATTTTACACATTTTGAAGGATACTGCATGTCTTGAAAGAATACACATCTTTTTCACCATTTTTCTCTCGATTTAACTCATAAGTTATACGTTTTAAAATTATTTATAAAACTTGCCCCCACATCTCTAATTCATAAAAATAATTTAATAATCGAAAATAATGAAAAAAAAAAAAGAACATTCTTGTGTCATAGTAACATTTTGTGTATTCCTTAACAAGTAACGGTAAAGTAGCGAAGGATGGGTCATTGTTGTGCTACCGCGGTGAAGGAAAGAGTGAAAATTACCCTGTGGGTATGACCGTTTGGCACAAACACCCTCAATCAACTGTTCTGAAAGAAAACAGTAGTTCTTTCAGTTTTCTTCAGAAGATTATTTTGACATAAGTTGATACTGCTAGCTAGTCTACTGCTATAGCGCCAGTCGCATCCAAGTTAGCGTCCAAGTTAAAAGGTTGGATTTCAATTGACGATGCCTTTATTAGTGACGTCAAAATCGTGCTGTGCAAAGTGTGTGACAAACGCATTTAAAAATTGAACTTCATGTCACAAATAAAAAAACTTACTCTGTCATAAAAACAAGTTCTTTTTACACAAGTGGTATTTCTTCGTCTTCTACCAGTGAATTTAATAAAGATTCGTGCTTGGTAATGGTTGTTGAAAACATACCGTTATATAAACTTGGAGTGCCAAATTTTTCGACCATTCCTACTCAAATATTGCGACTTAAATATTCCGGATGAATCAACATTCTGGAAAAATTATTTGAACACCTGCTACACTGACACAATGGAAACGATTAGAGCTAAACTTGGTGATTCCTACGTATGGGTTGCCGTTGACGAGACAGTCAATGCTCGCAGAAATCTTGGGAAAATATTTAATTATTAATTGGACCTCTAAACAATAATTAAATGAGGTTGATTTACATTTGCACCTGTAATTTTTATCAGTGTAAAAAATGGGTCTAATAAAGCTTAGATTTTTAAGTTACATACTTTTTATTTATTACAACGATCAAGGTCCAATTTAGAAAGTTTCGAGAAAAAACTAATTTTAAAGTTTAAGCACTTAATACTTCATTATGTGTGTATTTATTAGAAATTGACGTAGTGGAATGTCAAGAACGATGATTTCTTATTACTAGCTAGACCACATGATAGTACTTCCTTTCCACTATAACATAGCATTATTAACTCAATTTCGATTTTTGATGGACATTGATCGTTTTTCCCCTTGTACCCTTCATATTTTGACATTTTTAGCTACATACTTCTTATATACACACTAAATAAAATCTGGTCTCTAGTTATTAGATGTCATTTATTCTTGTTTTCCACGATTCACAGCCATGTAACACAACTGAGAACATAATAAATTCTTAACACTTAACCTGATTGTTTTCGTTCCAATCAATTATGATGTCGTAATTCTTACCGAAATAGATGCAATAGATCAATAACCTTTATTTTCGTAAGTTATTTACAAAGACATTTTAAATTATTAAATAGTTTCAGCTTACATTCTTCAGTAAATGTAATATTTTTATAGGAAACTTTCCTTAAGGGGGGCTCATACACCAACCAGTGTCAAAATTTTCGATTTTTTCTTTTTCGTCTCACATTAAAGAACACACCATTCTGAACATAACCCTAAATTTTTATACTTAAATTCTGTCATATATTGGAAATATAGAAGTTTAAATGTCAGTTTGTGCATCAGGTGGGCGTGGCGTCAGCTGTCAGAATCAGTAGCTTTTTTTTATTCTTAACATTTTATCAATTCTCAGCTATTATGACACTGAAAATGGCTGCTTGCCATGTTCTAGACGCCATGGAGATACTCTAGTAACCATGGAATTGAAATTCGTAAATTGGTATACTGTGTTTATGTTACTTTTGCTTGTTACTTTTGTTTGTATATGTTCCCACTTGCTTTGGAAGTGTGTTATTGTGTGGTGTAAAATGGGCAGAAAGGGAAGCTTTGCACGACGTAAAAAGAGACATTTCCAAGGAAATCAATTCACAAAAAAAGAAGAAAGAAGAAAATACTACTAAGAATTCTGAATCCCCTATAAGTTCTTCTGCAAAGAAACTTCTATTGGACTTGGAGGTTATGTGCACGAGTTCATTCCGTAAATAATGTAGCTGTGGGTTATAGAATTATTCACATTCCTAATCTTATAAGAGCAATTAGTGATAATGTGTGTTGTAAAATATACCATGGTGAAATAACATTAGTAGAAACTTCTGTTCAGGGTTTAGCCAGCACTTTTAATTTTGAATGTAGTGTTTGTGTTGATAAACGACAATTCTATAGTAGTCCTAATAGAAACAATAGTGTTTCGAAATTAATAGAAGGATATTGTATGTCAAGAGATATCTTGGACAAGGCTTGACTAGTTTTCAGTTATTTTGTGGCCTCATGGACCTGCCTCCACCAGTCAGACTACGTATGCTCTAATTGTGAACAGAATTCTAAGTGCTTCTAAGTTAGTGGCAAACAGTCAATGAAGAGGGTTGTAGGAGATGAAATTATGCTTACATCAGAACCTTAAAAGCGTGAAATCTCCATCTCAGGAGATGGGTCATGGAAAACCCGTGGTCATTTGTCACGTTATGGTATTGTGTCTGTAATTGGGGCGGAGTCAGGGAAAGTAATCGATGTGAAGGTGAAATCATCATATTGCAGAACATGTAAGAAATGGAAAGATCTAAAGAAAGGTCCTCAGTATGAAGATTAGATGGAAAAATGCCCCTCTGTGTACAGCAAATCACCAAGGTAGTGCTGCCAGTATGGAGTGTTGTGGGTTGCAAGATATTTTCAATCGCTCCGAGAGAAAATATAAGGTGAAGTATGTTGAATACAAAGGGGATGGTGACACAAAAAGTTTTAAAGCTGTACATGACTCCATGCCCTATGGACCACAAGTAGATATCCATAAGGTAGAATGCGTGGGCAATATACAGAAAAGAATGGGCACCAGAATTAGAAATAAAAAAAAAATTGTCAGGAAAAAAAATTAGCTGATGGGAAAGGTATTGGTGGTGCTGGTCGTCTCACTGATTCTGTTATAGATAAGCTGCAAGTTTATTATGGCATTGCCATAAGGGGAAATAAGGGGAATATTGAAGACATGAGGATGTCAATATGGGCTATTTGGTACCATGAAGCATCAACGGATTCTCAACCTTTACATTCTATGTGCCATTCAGGAAGAGAATCATGGTGTGGATATCGTCGAGCACAAGCAGAAGGTGCTGAAAAATCTACAGACATCCCCATCCTAATCCAATGGCTGTCATGACAGAAATTAAGCCTATTTTCAAAGATTTAGTAGCCACAAAACTTCTAAAAAGGTGTCTCAAAGATTGTACGCAAAAGCCAAATGAATCTTTTAACAATAAAGTGTGGTCTATTTGCCCTAAAAACACAAACTGTGGGTACAAAGTGGTGAAAGTAGCTGATGCTGTGGCTACATTTAATGAAGGACATGCCTGCAGATTACAAGTACTTAAGCACTTGGATATGACAGTGGAAAATTTTGCAGAGACTGCTCTTAGACAACGTGACATCCTTCGTGTAAAATATGCTGAAAAGCGGCTTCGTGAATCCACTAAGGAGGCAAGAAGGACCAGGAGGAGGCTGATGCTTGACGAGCATAGCAAAAACATCACAAAGTGGGTACAACATATGCTGCAGGAGCTTTTTAGGCTTATATGTAAGTTGGAATGCATGTTGAATTTTCAAAGTCATTTTTCCTTAAGTTAATATTTTCAACACAAAAAACACAATATCTCTGAAAGTAATGGTCCAAATTGCATGCAATTTTGCACAAACATAGTTTTTTGTATGTTCTAGAGGATACACCTAAATATTCAGATATACTTGCAACACAAGATCATTTCATTTGTGAACATGATGTGAAAAAAGTAATAATAATTTGATACTAAAATTTTTAAATCCCTCAAAATGATGTCGGGCCTACCACAATATTCATTGATGGTTTATCCTCTAGTTTATAGTGTCAATTGTGAATAAAATAAAAGATTACACTAATCAGATTGACCCATTGCAAGAAATCATGTTTCTTAAACAACCGGCATACTGAAAAATTAAAAATTTTACTTTTCTAATATCAACCTTCATATTTGTCATATTATAATAAATTTAATGCACATTTAAAGCCCCAAATGTATACTTCTTATGTCCAAAATTTCATTTTATTATTGCAGACAGTGTTGGAGATATTGAACTTTTACTGGAATGCATGCCCGATCATGGTCTCTTGGTGTATGAGCCCCCTTGGATTTTAAGTTAGATACTTTTTATTTATTACATATTTTGACATTTTTAGCTACATACTTCTTATTTACATACTAAATAAAATCCGATCTCTAGTTATTACATGTAATTTATTCTTGTTTTCCACGATTCACAGCCATGTAACACAACTGAAAACATAATAAATTCTTAACACTTAACTTGATTGTTTTCGTTCCTTTTTCCTTAAGTAACCAATTATGATGTCGTAATTCTAACCGAAATAGATGCAATAGATTAATATCCTTTATTTTCGTAAGTTATTTACAAAGACATTTTAAATTATTAAATAGTTTCAGCTTACATTCTTCAGTGAATGTAACATTTTTATAGGAAACTTTCCTTTGCCGCAGTTCGATTTCTTTAACGAATACAGTTTATAGGGGCGTGTAGTGTTCGAACGTGTAATGGTCCAATAAGAAAAGTAACAATTAAGCATTTATGCCGTTATATCGGGCGTTCAAAGAAGTAGTGATTCCAGTCCTTAGAGCAGGCAGGAATATTAGGGTAATTCTTCTTCTTCTTCATGTTTTACCTTTCTCTTTCTTACAGACAAATTCAATATGGTGTAGGGGAGAGTATATCCTCTTGAGCGACATTAGACAGACATACATTGTGGGCTTCCCTTGTTGTGTTGTTAGCATAACATACTACACCGCTGAGAGATTGAAGAAAAGCGTATGCTACTGTGCAGTTTGACACTTACAGTATCAGCTACAATAATAAAATATATCTGCCACAACATGGTTTCGTCAACAGCAAATAGTTTGACTGCCTCGCCCACTATTGGCTTACGTCATAGATTCATACAAAGTAATAATTTGTGATTTTTTTCAGTATACTTAGAGAAATATCGTTATGGCACATGTGACAAATTTAATTGCTTAGTCAAATATTTGCGAGGTAAGATACATTTTCATTTTTGAGTGATTTATTTCAATATTGAAAACGGTTCCGGGTGGATTGACATACTGCACTTTACCCACTACTATTTGACATAAAATAATTTGACACATAACCTATTTTACATACAAGTATTTGGCGTATTTATTTTTCATCTAATGTAATTTGACACAACCTATTAGGCACACTTTTTCTAGCATACAACTACTTTATTTTATTTGTACATTCACATATATTTTGACATACTCTACTGTAATTATTGTGTTCTCATTGTTAATAGTTCCTGTTATAGTTTCTAAGGTTACTTGTATTTATATATTATTTTTAATGTACCGAAGTACATATGATATTTCCATGCAGATATTCTGCGTCATCATACGATGAAAGAGTAATGGAACGGAGAAAAACCCGGGTTCAAATCCCGGCGCCGGAGAGAATTTTTTCTCCGTTCCATTACTCTTTCATCGTTATTTGTATTTGCTTAAAGATTATATAGGTTTCGGATGTATAAAAATTATGGAGGGTGAATTTATAGAAACAACAAGATGGGGACAACATTGATATTTTAGGCCAGGGGTTCTCAAACTTTGCATCGCGACGCCCTGATGCGTCGTCGGTCTATGTTTGGGGCGTTGCAGCTATAAGGCAAAATTAAAATAATTTGCACTGCAGCCTATAGTGAAACATGACATGCAAGTTCCCACTAAGTGTAGATATTTATTTAATTGCAAGTTTGTATTTTTACAAGCTGGCAAGGAACGCTAAATAAATATTTTCTTAAAAAAATACCACCAAATCTAATTTGAGGATTTTTTAAATTTTGGTAGTCGCACGGAAATCTGACATGTGAAGGACGGCGCAGACTCAAATTAGGGGATTCTTATATCAGAAGACAGCATAAAGCCCAAAGATATCAACAACATAAGGATGAGTGACGCATTTTGGATTACTTAAGAACATGTGGCCACAATTTTACTTTATAATATATGTACATTATCAAAGTATGTCAAATAAATTCATACCTATTACACCACGTTAATAGCATGCGGACAATAAGGATGCCAAATTTAATGAGTAGGCAAAATGTGAAGCAAGTAAAAATATTGTATGCAAGAAAAAAATATGTATATTAATCACGTATTAAAATTTTGTTAATTTTAAATATGTGAGATTTGTTGTAGGTGAAAAGTAGTATGTTAATCAGCCCGGTACGATTGAAAATAATAATTGTTTTATATATAAAAATATTTTACGACGATGTATAAACATCTCAGGTTATTTAGTGTCTGAATGAAGTGAAGGTGATAATGCTGGTGAAATGAGTCAGGGACCCAGCACCGATAGTTACCCTGCATTTGTTCATAATGGGTTGAGGGAAACCCATGGAAGAACCTCAATCAGGTAATTTGCCCCGACCGAGATTCGAAACCGGGCCACCTGGTTTCGCTGCCAGACATGCTAGCCGTTACTCCGCAGGTGTGAACTCGTTCTTATATATTGATGCAATATTGGCAACAAACTTCCTCGGTCTTCCATCGTGTATTTCGAGGTTCAGAGATTGTTAGAAATTTGTATGTCTAGGGATCTGCAAAATCAGCTTGCAGTTTCGGCTTTGTAAGTTCATATTACCAACAAAGTGATCCAAAAATAGCGACTGGGAGCCGTAAGCTTACTTCCAGGTTACGCTCGGGCGTCAGTTCAAATCCTGCGTATGCTAATTATCTAATTGAGTTTTACTCCAGGATTTTTTCTCAATTTGACAATGAATGCGAATCCTCTGTTTCATCTGGCCAAATACCGTCTCGCTATCTCCAGTTTATCAAAAGTTAAAGAACCGAGTAGTTGATGCAGTGTCTTTAAATACCCGATTAAAATATAAATTCACGAAGATTATACATTGTTTTTCATTATAAATGTTACACGCTCCACAATAACTCTGTTCTTTTATAATGTTGCTAATAACATCATCTTTATATCTTATTTTCTTGAAGCATTATTCAAAAGAAAAATAAGAACATAAGTTTTCTTTTTCTGGATTGCAAACCAAAGACATTCTTCAATTTCCGAACGTGTGACACTTCAATTCACTGATTAAATTTCCAGCTTCTTTACTTGTTAATGTTTAGGATTTACCGGGCTGGCTAGTTTTGAAGTCTTGTTCTTCTTTGTCCATTGACTAGGCGTTGGAGAATGAAGAACAAGTCTTTGAAACTAGTCAGCCAGGTAGGCCTAAATCCTAAATATTAATAAGTAAAGAAGTTAGAAATTTAGTCAGTGATATATAAGTGTTAAAAGTGTATATAGAAAAATGAAGACTTCAATTCAATCATATAATATTCTACTGATTAAGATGATATATGAAATTAATTTTGCACAAATTGAAATTAAATAACAGTAAGTTTTATATTTAAGAAAATTGGCATTTGAAAATTATATAAATGCTAAAATAAGTGATGGTATAATGATACTGTAAGCGTATGCCTTTCTTCCCATTTGAAATTTGTAACAGCTATACATTTTAACGAAATTTGTAAAACCTAGTTACGTGTAAGTAAATTTCTATTTACAACTAGTAAATGTTAATCCTTTAAGAAGAAAGGAAGATTTATGTTTAGTGACAGACAATCCTATGAGGAAGTATATCTAAAATTTGTATGTGCCAGCCCACCTGTCCACTTACCCGACCTCGGAGGGTTACATTTAGACTGCATTCACATGTGTGTGTATCCAATGTCTACCCACTTCACTTGCGTGATTCGGGTTCCGCATATTGCGGATAGATGTCAGGACTATCTACTATTTGTAAAGTTGCACACCACTTCGGCGGGCCATGCTATGCATGATGTATATCTGTGGAGAGCTATGTCGTGTTCTTGGATGAGTGTATATGTAAGTGTTCGTGTAAGTGTAGTGTAGGGAATGGGTGAGGATGACGATGAAGATGGAGAAGGGGAAATTCAGTGCCAACACGTAGCCTACTCCTGTCGAATAGCACAGATGGGGAACCAGGCTTAACGTCGCATTCCAACGGACGAATTACTATCAAGAGTGACATAATATGCCTTCTCTTCATATGCACTGCGGATAGATTTGGGATTTAACTCAGGCATATTGGTGCACTATCTAGTGTTGAGAAGTTGTGCACCGCTACCTCTCCTAGTCCCGAGGTATAAATTTTACACGACTCCGCCGGGAATCGAACCCGGGCGGATAGTATGCAACCAGACGCGCTGCCACAGAACTAACTAGGCAGACCAACTGCATTCACATAGAAAAGCAGAAATATCTCTGATGGTCATATAATTAGGCCTAATATAATTGGATTGATAGAGGCAATCAGCACTAGATTGTTATAGGAATTTAAGTCCTGTGTACCTAACGCCTCTGTCCACAAGGAAATACCTGTTAGGTCAGAGGTTGAGAACTTTCCTTTACTTGGCTGTATCAACTACTAGATTATTTAGCGTGGATGAGATTGGTGATGGCAAGATGGTATTTGGCGACATGAGGCCGAGGATTCACCTTGGATTACATGACATTCGCCTTACAGTTGGAGAGAACCTCGAAAAAATAACCAAGTAATCAGCCGAAGCGGGAATCGAAGTCACGCTCGAGCGCAACTCTGGATCGGCAAGCAAGCGTCTCAGCCGACTGAGCTACGCTGGTGACTGTGAGTAAACGTTAGGGCCATTGTGAGGAGGGAACTATAGATCAGTGGAGAAAAGCCTTTCAGTTTGCAGCGTCACGCCTTAAAACCTCGAAGCTATCACCTATCCCAAACTTAAGTTATTGCGTGAATTATATTTCTTACTTTTCTTATCATAGGCCCATACTAACAGCTCTCCAACAGACCAATTCAGATAATACACTAATTTGTAAATACATATGCATTCTTAGACACAAACATTAATCGATATCCTGTTGCGTGAATTTGTCTAAGTCCACCTCCGGGCAGCGTCTGGTTCACATGATGTATATTTTGCACTTGTTTTACTACTTGAATGTATCTTTGTTATAGATTATTCATAACACTAGATTTATAAACCGACAGAAAAATCAATAAACAATCAAAGTAAAGAAAAACAGAGCGGTGTCTTGCATAAGAAATTCGTTCACGTATAAAACTAACTTCTCACGAAATCAACAAAGCCTTCTGGAAGGGACTTAGCTTATGGCAACTGGTCATTTTTTCATGTCTAACAAGGTACATTCACGAAGTGCCTGACTGATAATGGTATAAAATCAAATACAATGGAAAGTTCAACTGTAATCAAAGTTTATGGTACCAATTTTAGCTGCCCATAGTGCAATTTTACAATGTTTATGAGCCTAGATAGATATTGGTATAATAATGAATACGGAAGGAAACTCATTTATTGTTCTACTAATTTTAGCTGTCCTTACATATACTTAAACATGTTTATGGGTGTTAATGTAGAAATCCGTTAAGCACAATTAATGTAAACGACAATAAGCACATTGCTTGAATTATGCATTTCTGCAGTTGGGAGTTGAGGAACTCGAATCTTCAGTGTCCCAGATAACATTGGCAGGAGCTTCAAATGCATCACATTCAACTGGAAAAGTAGCTTTCCTCCAGGCATGCTTAATAATGTCAGTGAATATGGGTGATAAACACATAAAGGTAACGGTAACAACCACTTCACCTGGTACAAATCCCTTGTTCATCTGTTGGATGTATATTTTTTTCGTCAATGGAAGAAGTTCACCAAACGTATTTGTGAAAGAGTTTGATTGACAATAGTGATATTGATCTCCAGAGCCGTAACGCTATCATCAACCTGCATGCACTTACCCATAATCAGTTCAGTGCCCCCATATTCACTACCATGATTAAGCATGCCTGGAAGAAAGCTACTTTTCCAGTTGAATCTGATGCATTTGAAGCTCCTGCCAATGTTATCTGGGACACTGAAGATTCGAGTTGCTCAACTCCCAACTGAAGAAATGCATCATTCAACGAATGTGCTTATTGTCGTTTACATTAATTGAATCGGTCATTTGTAAAACCACGTGAGTCACAGAAAAAAAGTTTCGAGAAAAATAGAAAAAACTATACCTATAGTTAATGCATTTTCTGTTAGGTGTGTGAAATTTTTACAGGAGGACCGTGCATTAGTATTTCTGATTACAAAAGCATTGTATCTTAATTATCTCATTTCATATCACCTTAAAATATTATTTTAATTTCTTGGACTCATGTTGTTTTAACAAGTACCAATAATAACAACTCCAGTATCCTGACAAAATATGGATTGTATTGTTTGTTGTAGTGTGGAATACATTATTATACAGTTTTCAATCAATTTATATTGTTATTTTATTTCATATTCAAAATGATTCATATCATTCACAAATTAAATTAAAAATATCATAGTCGACTAAAAAAATGTTATTCGCGAGTAATTAATTTTCATACCAATGTGTCACATGTTTAATGGCAATGTATGAGTACAGACATATCTTTAGTTTGCAATAAGAAAATAACATAAATTGCATAATATCCCTCCAAAAATGACGGTGTTTCTTGCCTTGGAATCTCTCTTCGAGGATTTTTTCTCTTTATATCATGCACTTCTACAAGTACTTGAAGATATACAGGTACACATCTTGTTCATTTTTGCTTTCAAATGACGTAGTTTTATTAAAAATGTGTATTCTGACTGGTACAGGTACTTTCATAGAATACTGTTGATTATTTTTCTTCTACAGAACTCTTGGAACTACACTCACTGCCCAACACCTTGACAAAGAAGTGCATGATAGCAAATGCGTCATGGCTGCATCATGGCGTCAAGCGTTAAAGCCACATGAGTCCGGGACTGATGTGGTTTTGAAAGAACTCAATATTTTAAGATTTTATAGAATGCTTAGTAATGATCGGACTCATGTTGTTTTGACTGGAAATGATGCGTCTACCCACAGTGCTTCCTATAGTACCGGTAACTCATTTTCGTAAAAATGTGGACTCATGTGGTTTTACAAATGACCGATTCAATTGTGCTTAACGAATTTCTACATCAACATCCACAAAAATGTTTAAGTATATGTAAGGGCAGCTAAAATTATTACCTTAAGAATAATTATTATTAATTTATAGATGAGTTTCCGTCCGTAGGCATTATTATACCATTACCTATCTAGCCTCATAAACATTGTATAATTGCACCATTGGCAGGTACAATTGGTACCATAAACATTGATTACAGCTGAACTTTCCATCCTATTTGATTTTATACCGTTATCAGTCAGGCACTTCGCGAATGTACCTTGTAAGAAGATACATACATATGGTATATGCTCAATAAAGAAATAATATAAGACATAAATTGCATTAAGTTTCTTTCATTCTCAATTATATTCACATTTCTTACAGATAAAAACAAATTTCTTAAAAATCTAAATATCAAAATAGCATAATACACAACCCAGAGCATAAACATATGAATCCCCTGTCACGTTTTATGACTGAATTACTGCTAAAACATGGCCATAAAAGTTTACTCTATAGTCTAAAAATTACTATAAAAACAACCCGTATTCTACAATAAATATCATGGATTTTCGAATAAACATTTTAACATAAACTGTTTTTATTTTCCGCAAAGGAACAAAACATTTTAAACCTTTTTGTTTGTCATAGCTCTAGGAATAATTATTGTACGAGTAATATAAAACGTTCCTTTGCAACCTGTATAATATAACATTTTTCCTTACAAAAATATTTTTTTAACCGTACAAAATATGTTATGAAAGGTTGTTTGTTTATTTTTCATTTAATTTACCTCTTCCGTTCAGTAAGAAAAAAAAAATCACGATGAATTACACGTTCACACAATTTCATCAACAATATCCAACTGGAAATTTTGAAATACACAATCGAATCTCCAGAGCTATTTAATGCCTTTCATTATTGACTAACAATTCTGGACATGTGCCGGTGATACTTTCTCAAGAGACACTAGAAATGACTTCTCGCCTAGGGGACCAATGCAACAATAGCTGAACCAGGAGGATTTGAGTTTATATTCAGAAGATTTTCTTGGACAATTCTGCACGCTTCCAAAACCATACCTTTTGAATCTCCCTGTCAGTGCTTAAAGAGAAGTGCAATAAACTGCTGCGCCGAGCAGTGAGTCTAATGAAAGCAACAAAACAGTGCAACTTGTCTGCTGTGACGAGAATCCAAGCCCCGCAAACCGGTAGGGTATAATGTCACAAACATGTTCACGTCTGACCATTTGTTACAAAGTAAATATTATTCGACGCCTTGAAAACGACGCAAATATTAAGGATATTCTTCAGAGTTTAAGGTAATATTTTTTTTTATTTTTTATTTCTTTCTTTCTATCTTTTTAAATTTCTTATTTATTTATTTATTTATTTATTTATTTATTTATTGTATTATATATATGCAGAGTGTTTCAAAAATACGGGGCATAATTTCAGGTATGTATTTCCCACATGTAGACAATCAAAATAGTTCATTAAAACATGTGTCCGGAAATGCTTCATTTCACAACATTGAAATTCACCGGAACGTTTTTCTTTCCGCAGGTCGTTGTCATTACAGAAGATGTTCAAAATGTCCACCTCCTGCTTGAATACAGACCTCACATCGGTGTCTCATTGACCTGCGAACACGATCTCAAACTCTAGGAGTATTGCGTATGTCCTCAGAACATGCCACAATTCGATTCCGAAGGGATTCCAAATCAGGCACCGGAGACGAATAAACCAATGATTTTAAATGGCCCCACTAGTAGAAATCGATAGAAGGAGTCATGTTCACAGCCTCCAGAATCTCCTCCTGTACTTCTGGAGTTGTAGATCTTGGTCGTCCCCTTCCCAAACCGGGAGAGTTAAATTTTCCATACTCGCACAGACGGTAATGGAGACGTACAAATGTCTTCCGATCTGGACATTGTCGCTGTGGGTACCTCTCCTGGTACAAACGACGAGCCAGCGCAGCATTGCCGTCCGCCTTACCGTACATGAAGTGTGTCTCTGCTAGCTCTTGATTTGAATACATGTCGCACAGTCTAACGCCTACACAACACTGAATGTAACCTTAGCCTCGGAATGAACTGTCAGAGTGCCCTCTTAATGTCTCCTTTGACGGCAACGACCTGCGGAAAGAAAAACGTTCCGGTGAATTTCAATGTTGTGAAGGCCATAACTCGGAAATAAAGCATTTCCGGATACATGTTGTAATGAACTATTTTGATTGTCTAGGCCTACATGTGGGAAATACATACCTGAAATTATGCCCCGTATTTTTTAAACACCCTGTATATATATATATATATATATATATATATATATATATATATATATATATATATATATTGTAGGATATAAAATTAATTTGTATTAACATTGTATCAGATTCACTCTTTTAAAATGAATTAACAATTCTTAAATACCCATTTCCGTATGATCGATTGTTTACTGTCAATAAGGCCGGGATTATACGGACGCGCTGCGGCAGTAACGCGGTATTACATGTAATGCGCGGAGGAAATTGTGCACTCTGGAACAAGCGGTGCGCACGATACGAACCATCTGAGCAGCGCGCATGCCTCAAACACCTTTCTAGTTCCATTCTATCTAACACGATGTACGGCCATGGAAAAACGAGGAGGCTTTGTTAACTGCTATTGGCGCTTTGGTAGTAATAGGATACATTTTCAACAGAAAGAAACGTAGACCTACAGACTGTACAAGAAGCTGCTAGGGAGTAGTTTGTTAAATGCAATAAACTTTCAATAAGCGGCCAGTATAAAAACCTTAGGACTACTCGGCTGATTTCCACCAGTTCTGGAGAATTATTGATAAAAATTGGGCCAAACTAAAAAATCAGTCACCAACGTGCGAGAACCAATCTGAAGTCAAGATAGGACAGTAGGCCTATTTATTGTACTAAACTCAATTCATCCTTTGAATAATGTTATTGTGTACTTAATTAACTAAGCATGTAAAACAGTATTTTTGGTTGATTGTCTGTATATGTCAATATTCCATGTTCGCACTGACTTTACGATTCTTGGTGACAGGGGATTAGTTTACAAGCCCTCAATACCTTTTGCGAATTTCAAAACATTATCGGAGAAATAATTCCAGAAGTTTGCCCAGCATTAAGGGGAGGCAGAGGTGAATATTTCAAAATCCACAAAATTTATCCGATTTGTTTGAAATTGATCATGGATATTAAGTATGTTATTAGTAATAAACATACCAAGTTTCAACTTTCTAAGTACAATAGTTCTGTAAATATTAATAATTTTATAAAAATTTATATCGTTTGATATAAAATGCTCTATACACCATATTGTAAGAAATGTTCAATATTTCTTTTTATTTATATGTTCAGAGAAGGTATATAAATAATGATAAGTATTAGTTTATTATGGGAATAATATAGTAATACAGTTATCTTGGTTTTAATTTCATACTTTTAAAGGGTACAAAATCAAAAACTAACATCGGAATATGAAAATAAAGATAATAAAAATGGAAAAAACCAAATTTTCATTTTTTCTTCAGCTTTTGTTCAAAATTTCACCTCTGCCTCTCCTTAAAGAAAAGTGTCAAGATGAGTTAAATCATAGTACCAACATAATGTGCTTCTTTAATGGAGATATTTTAATTGCAATACAAATAATGAGCCATTGAGAGAATTAGAGTTAAAAATTCGAAATATTACACAAAGAAAAATCAATATTTCGAAGTCGCATTGTAATAAAGAAACACATACAATGAAACTACAAACATTTTCTTTTTCGAGTAATCAAAATTTGATTGCCAAATAAAAACTAATTATGGTTTATTTAACGACGCTCGCAAACTGCAGAGGTCATATGAGCCGTTCAGAGCAAAAGTGGTGTAAGTCAAAACTGGATAATGAGGTTTAAAGTAAAAATTCTGTAAAATACAGCGCAAAGTATGAGTTAATATGTCCTTCGTGCTATCCATTGACTACTAATAGTTTAAATGAATTGAATATTAATTGCTACTTTGCGCTGTATTTTACAGAATGTTTACTTTAACCCTCATTACCCACTTTTGACTTGCACCACTTCTGCTCTGAATGGCTCATATCAGCATGGCCGGTGTGCCGGAATTCTGTCCTGCAGGAGTTCTTTTACATGCCAGTAAATCTACTGACATGAGTCTGTCGCATTTAAACACACTTAAATGTCATTGACCTGGGCCGGGATAGAACCCGCAACCTTGAGCGCTATACCAACTATGCTACTCAGGCAGACTTTGCCAATTGATGTTTTTAATTTAAGTGTAGTCAAAATGAGTATTTTAAATCAGCCAAAGAAAATGATTTTAAAATAAAACATCCGATAATAATCCGCTACAGCCCGTGAAGGGCCTAGATCGACCAGCCGGCTGCTGGCCTCACGACCACATTCCAGAATGGAGGCATGGTGCGGTTAGCACGATAATCCTCCCAGCCGTTATAGCTGGCTTTCGCAAACGGATTTCGCTACCCACCGTAGCTCCCCAAATGCATCACGATGCTGGGTGGGCACCGGTCCCATACACTGGCCGACATTTCATAAGAAAATTTCTTCCTCCATGAGGACTCGAAACAGCAAAATAAAACATAGGAATGCAAAATATATACAACAAATACTACAAAAATTGTTATTCAATTCATTAAAAATAATAAGAAAAAAAAAACAGAAAACATTAAATGTGCTGGTTTTGACTATCGGAGTAGCCTATGTGATTAACATTCTGGGGACGGAGTTTTGACTGGATGATGTTGGAGAGAGTCAAGAGAGTTTGATTCAAATCCGAAAGTGACAGGGTGTAGCGTAGTAAGAATGGGATTGGAGATTTTGTCATTAAAGTCGGCTTGAGAAGACTTGAGTCGGAGGACGTTGCGGTGGTTCGGGAGCTGAAGCATAGTAAGTTGAGGGAGTAATTGATTGAGTAGGTTGTCTAGAGTAACCCATTTGGGAATAAGACATCAAATGAAGGTGCAGATGAATGAAAACGTTCTTGTCCATAGTAAGTTGGTATTTCAAAGAAGTTTCGTTTTGCTTTCACCTGAATGTAATAAATAGCTTGCTGAATTCCTTTGCTAGTAGTCGCATGATATGCTATTATTTTCGATAAAAGAACGTACAAAATGATTTGACTTCACACTGTTCAATAGTGATCCTTAACCTCCCAGAAACCATCGGCGTGGTTTAGGCGGTAGCGCGTTTGCCTGCTGATTCGGAATTGCGCTCAAGCATGGGTTCGATTCCCGCTTGGGCTGATTACCTAATTGTGTTTTTCTGAGGTTTTCCTCAATCGTAAGACGAATGTCAAGTAATCTATGGCGAATCCTCGGCCTCATCTCGTCCATTACCAATTCGCTATCACAAATTTCATCGACACTAAATAGAACCTAACCTAGTAGTTGACTGAACGTCGTAAAATAACCAATTGAAAAAATTAACGTACCAGCAGCGGCTTGCATAATTCCAACAGTGTCTGTCAGTAATTCTGTACTATCATCCTGCTTTTTCGCTCGTTTTGGAGCCCTGTCTCATCTTGCGTATTCACTGGCACGTTCCGTTGTCAATATCGCCAGGTTTCCACAAGACAGGGCATTATTTATGAGGTCCAGTCTAGTTCAGACCACTCCATGCTTGGGGTGTGCGCGCTTCACGAGACAAACGGCAACGAACCCGTCCACACTGCGGCAACGAATCCCTTTGTGTTCGCGACAAAAACCGACAAGAAACGGATCGCTGCGCGGCATTTGAGGTGTGCGCGTTCTGGCCGCAGCGCGTGCTTGAAATCGCGTACAAACGAGCGAACGAGGCCTCGAATTCTGTTCGACCCTTGTTGCATTACTGCCGCAGCGCGCCCGTGTATTCCCGGCCTAATATTCCTCGACATTCATGCAGTACCTAACCATGATGTTTGCCGATTGCAGGGAACTTGCTCCGCGTGTTATATCTAAGTAAGTAGACGTTGACTTTCTTCTATATCGACGGAGTAGTGTAGTCATTTTGTCTACGAAAAGATTTCTTAGGAATCTGTCGTGAGCAATCTTATTTTAATTTGATGTCTGTAGACATTTATAAAGCACTAGCTGAAAGTACCCGGCGTTGCCCGGGTTTTCCTTTCTGCTTCTGTTTTCAAATGAACTGGTTGTTAAATTTTCGGAAATTTCAGAAACCCAACTATAGATAACCAAAACGAATTGTTTTACTAAAGTTTCCTCGCACATAAAGATGAATCTTTACTAAACTTCACTTAGCCTACATGAATTAATACTCCTTAGCCAAATGCCTGCCAGATTTAACTAAATTTAAAATAATTGTAGACCAGGCACCGAAAAGAAAATATTTCATCATGTGCCTGACGTTCAACTTTGTTTTAAATTTATATATTTATTTGTTTTGTTTATATATCTCTGCCGGTCAGTTACTGCTAAATTTCAAGTGCTTTATCTTAGTCGTGGCTGTCAGCATATTAAACACCATTAATTTTTCTGCTGTCTCCGTTCCTCCCCGCCACAAATGTAATGTTGTACAGAGGTAGAGAAAAAATAATTATAAGATCTGTACATTTAACTCAAGCTGTGCTGACATACATTTCACGTAATTTCATGTCTATGTGTGCTTTCACTTGAACTTCAGAGACAACTGATGGTAATTAGAGAATTCTCTTGTTCCCAGTCTGAATCGTTGGGGTGTCATTGTGAGCCTAAATTTATCTATCGGTGGTACCAAAGAATCAATATATACGTACGTAATTCAATTTATATTGGAATGTTTTTTACCCCTTGACAGCTGTACGCCCGCTTATATCATACCCGGCCTTTTTAAAAATATTTATTTATTTATTTTATTGGGTTATTTTACGACGCTGTATCAACATCTAGGTTATTTAGCGTCTGAATGATATGAAGGTGATAATGCCGGTGAAATGAGTCCGGGATCCAGCACCGAAAGTTACCCAGCATTTGCTCGTATTGGGTTGATGGAAAACCCAGGAAAAAACCTCAACCAGGTAACTTTCCCCGACCGGGATTCAAACCCGGGCCACCTTGTTTCGCAGCGAGACGTGCTGACCGTTACTCCACAGGTGTGGACCTTTTAAATATTACATGAGATATTATATCTAACAAATTCAGAACATATTAAATATATTACTTTTTATTTTATATACAGAATGCAGATAGAGTATAATTTTGCAAGAAGTCATTGTTCAGCATAAATAATAATATTCTGAAAGACTTCCTATGTTATAGAAAATGAAGTGATCGTTCTTTCCACAACGCTTGACATACTACACTGGCAACCTGATTACACAGATAAAATTTCGCAATAACACAGTATTGGACATGGGCAATAATATTTTGAAAGATATACATTTTAGAATTACTGTAAGTAGTATATCGAAATGATAGCCGTCCAAATCTTGGATTTAAAATATCGGCATCCCAATCAATTCAAATGAACAAAAATAAAGAAAATGTAAATTAATATCTTATTATTAGTGGACTTACGTATATTCACATACTACATTAGGAACATGACAAAAGTCTCATGCATACAATTCGTTTTCCCGTCTTTTGTATAAATGTATATATATGTTTAGGTGTGCTCACTTGAAAGCAAGTTACGCAATTATTGACAATGTGAAAAACACGGAGATTTAAGTGAATGTCTGCAACTTTGAGCGACTATCCTTGGGCTTTAATTTACTATGGTCATTACGAATGCTAGTTGCACTGAAATGGCAGTTGCTTAAAATCGAATGGCATGTTATTGGCTATCATAAGAATATGTGGGATAAAAACATCTTTTCCTTTCGTTTTGCCAGTTAATACTGTCACTTCTATTACGTTTGTCATGAGTTCTTTCACACCAATTCCTGTTCCATTGCATAATTCTTGTGGCTCAATATTTCGCAATAGTACTATTGGTGATTCAATATTAAGTATTACATTATGTGTTGGCAATCCTTGTGATTGCAAAGAATTTAAGAATTCAGTTTGATAAAACACTATCTACAACTGCCTCGAGAAAAACATAATACGGTTCTGGACTTCATAAGGATACTTATTGCATGAAATGTCTAGATTTTGGCCTTCATGATGTATCTACAATGTTATTTTATATCGTTTTGCTTTTTCCATGGCCTCATGAAAGTCGATGTTGAATACAACAGACAATAATAAAGAACAATTGACTATAGAAGATTGCATTTTAGTATTATACATGAATGATTGATCGTATTTATTTTTAATTTTTACTATTTTAATTAATTTAACGTCCATTTTAACAATTTTAATATAGCCTATGTTCTTCTCCTGGTTATGAAGGTTAAATGTGCAAACTTTGGTACATATTGGTCAAAGCGTGTAGATTTGTATAGGGAACATACATACATACCCACATTCACTTTTATATATTAGATTACCATTATTTCGATGAAAGATAAAAGTCATTTCACAAAAATATCATACGTAATGGAGAGAGGAAAAAATCTTACGAAGAGATTTAATTGCTATGCAATCATGGACGCTCAATTAACCAGAAGAATAAAGAAGTTTGAACTTGTAATACAACATAGAGTCTTTCCTTGTACGGTACATAATTGAAACATATGCTATGCACATATTCCCCACCAAGACATAGTTACAGAGCGTTCCGAACTTCTTCCACCTCTTTCCCTTCCACTGAATGATATTCATAAGTTCCTTTATGAAAGTTGTGCAGTCAAAGACAACGGAAAAAATGTATG
Source organism: Periplaneta americana (assembly GCF_040183065.1). Taxonomy (NCBI): domain Eukaryota; kingdom Metazoa; phylum Arthropoda; class Insecta; order Blattodea; family Blattidae; genus Periplaneta; species Periplaneta americana. The sequence continues at coordinate 92,186,180 of NC_091119.1, forward strand.
AAATAAAAAACTAGTAAATTTAATGGAGAATGCGGCGTTCTCTTTTGCCCATTAAAACAAAGCTATTCTTGAGAGACGGTCTACTTCAGCGTTCATTTAAAATTCCGAGGTTCTTTTAGGCAAGTCCTCTTTGAAACTGTGTTCTTTTATTTGCTCTGTCGTTTTATATATGAGTCGTGCCACATACTCCTACGGGGCGGGTGTAAGACGAGGCAGCTTTGCATTCACTCTTACTCAAGAGTTTTTATTTTCTAGTTATACAGGATGTATAGTAAGTTAGTTGATTAGTTTGCAGTGCTGGTGACTTGACAACTAAGTCATTGGCTCCTCTTAATTTGTCTCGACTTGATACTCGCTGTCAATTTTCACACCTTGTACAAATATGTTGGTGCATTCGTCACGCACGCGAGGTTCCATGTCAGCAAAATTATGTATCGACATTTTCGCAGCCTTTTGTATTAGATAAATTGAATCATAGTTGACGTGGTAAATATCTGTTGCTGCATCTAGTACAAGTCATACTTTATGTGGCAGGAAAGCTACGTCACTGTTTTAGTTCACCTTCATTCCAAATACATGTTTCATGTATACCAATGGCTAACATCCCTAACGTTCTCCTCGAAACATAACAAAGAACTTAAATTTGTACACAAAATAACCGTAAATTTCAACTGTCGAGTTACTCATTAGTCACTGAAAATATGTTGGTCGATTTTGCTTTATCCTGTAATATATATAATTTATTTGCTCGACAATACTATAATATGCTTATTACGGTGATATAACTGTACCTTAATGACATACATTAAAGTACTGCTATTCATTATGTTATTTCAACTATCGACTTCCAACTAGGCTTATGCGATATTGATTAATATCGTACGCGCAACAACCCGAAAGCCTTGAAACTGCACATTTAACAACATGTATTTAAAATAAGATAAATTCTCTTCACGTTAATCTTAATATTCTAATAAATTGAGTTCATTTTCTGTGGTTTAATGTGTGTTGCTTTCAGGTTAAAATCGTCAAACTAAAGCCGTACAAAAATCAATAAATACGGCGTACACGCAAAAGTGCTCCGTGCTTGCCATCTGTTGCACTACTCGGAAACAGGCTGAAAAGACACTCATGGTTCGGGACTGCCATCTGTAGCAATAGTCGAGAACACAATGAAAATATACTCATGGTCACCATTTCATTATCGGTAAAGTAACAAGGTAAGATATTTGTAAAGCTCAAAATTTAGACATTTAATTATGGTCGAACAAAAAGTCATATGCATCTTGCCTTTAATGGTAATTAAGAAGTTCACATGAAATGTGTTTCTTAATTACTACCATTATAGACTCGTTACATAATATACTATTTCGAAGTATCCCTAGGCTATCCAAACTAATTTTGTAAATGTGACTTTGATCCACTGTAAAATTAGTTTTCCAGCGCCAGTATTATGGCAATGGTCGGGTTTGCTTTCTCATTTAATATTGTTGTAGGTGTACCCACTCAATTTTTGGTAAGTATTACGTTATAAATTCAGTGTGAAAATAATTAGATAGTATTCATCTATCTGTTCTCGCTTAATATTGTTCACACCGCTTACTCCTTTTCTTTGTCAGGATTCCCCATATTTTGTTCCTAAGTTCTTAATCTTTGCGATAGAGTTCACTATAGCCTCGTCGCTCTTATTTCTGGCAGCCAATCACGTTGCAGGTCGGCTACATTTAAACGTGTGCGGCTTGTCATTCGCTGCTGATGACGTTATGCACTTCCTAAGGCTCGATAAATACTTAATATAATCGCCCGCCATTTTGGCTCTTTCGTTGGCCTTCGCAGAAAGCATATTAGGACGTTATTTGGTGCTCAATTACAGTGCGTTTGATTTATTATCATAGGAGCTACGACATGATAACGTTTAACGGTACGGCAAATAGATTTCTCTCCTGGTAGCTCGACAACGAAAGAACAAAAATGGCGAACGATACTATCTGCCTAGAATTTATAGAGTTTTCACTTCCTAAGGCGTAACCAAAGAGGAGTCACGCCGGAAATAACAGCGACGCGACTATAATTATTTTTCCAATCTACTCGCGGTTGTCCTACTGATTACAGTGCTTCACTTTGATCTGGCCACTTGTCTGAAGTAAACCTTGTTCGAAATCACATGGAAGTTGGGTAAGACGTTTGTATGATCTTATTTTATTGTGTACTTAATTAGAAGATCTAAATAATTATTCCTATTACTTGTCTATTTGCTTCCAGGCGTTCGTTAGATTCATATTAATTCATATTAGAACATCTTAACATAATTTGTATCGTTAGTGTAAATTAATCACCTCTTCAATTCAGTATTGTTATTCGCGTCTACTACCTCAGTGTTAGTTCTTGTGCCATTGCATCTGTTTGAGTGCAAACACACTCCTTACTGTAATAATTGTAATATTGTTACATCATAACATTATTGAATTGTGTTATTAGAAAATTTATTGTTCCTGATTTGAAGTAAAGTTTACTGGATCCCTCGATGTCCTTTTGGACATATAAGGGATAGTGGTTTTGCACCAACCAGGATATTAATCACAACGACTCGGTTACAGGAGTGACGAAGCATACCACTGGCTGTGGGAGTAGTTCATTCGTTCATTCATAGTGTTCTGCTCAAAGGCAGGTCTTTCACTGCAAACCCAGCATTCTCCAGTCTTTTCTACTTTCTGCCTTCTTCTTTGTCTCCTCATATGATCCATATATCTTAACGTATTCTATCATCTGATATCTTCTCCTGCCTCGAAATCTTCTCCCGTTCACCATTCCTTCCAGTGCAACCTTCAGAAGGTAGTTTCTTCTCAACCAGTGACCCAGCCATGTGGGAGTAGTAGCAGTTATTAAAGCAATATTTAATTTAGTTTCGATAGTCTATGTCTTGATAACCTCAATACGAATGGACACAGAATGCCAGTGAGTTAGCATTTATTCATCCTGCTTTCTAACTACTGAAGTATTTAGTCCGGTCTTGGTAACTGCGACCACATTATGGCAATTCAATGTAAAATATTGTTTCACACGTTTGTTTTAGAGTTATCGACTAGTGGTGGTAATTGTAACTTTATGAATTCAATGCTGAATTTATTGTACAGTATAAACTAGTGTTTGTCAGCACTCGCTGAAATGGGTATCGGGTAAGAAGTGTATCGGAACATGCATGGTTGTGCAGAAGGGAGAGGAAGAAAGCTGCCTCAGCTGTTACGGCCGATCAGTGGAGAGTAGTCAGTAGCTAGCAGAGAGGACTATAGTTGTCGCACCGTTAAATATTATAATGTCGTAGCTCCTATGATAGCCAATCAATCATGCTGTAAATTTTACGATTCATAGATAAATTTCTAAGGAAAGCATAGAAAAAATTCGAAATTAAATTGTGTTTTTGGAAAGTAAGAAAAAAAATACTAAGTTCGAAGTGATATGTTCAAAGACATTGATATTCTCAAAAGTTGGTAAGAGGCAAACGTTTTTATTTTTCACTTTAGATGGGTGTCAAAGCGAGAGAAATGTTTAGAAAGAATGAAAATTAGTTTTAAAAGTGATTGCTACTCAAAATATTTACTAATTTCTGAGTTACGGCGAGTTAAACAAAGGAGCGTTTCCGTCTGGCTGACTTTCGCGTGCAAAGTAATTAAACTTATGTCTATTAGAACTGCGGATTCTCATAGAAATCATCGCCCTGATTTCAAATTTATTTTCAAAATATTTCCATTGCTTAAAGTTTTGTAATTAATTGTCAGTTTTGAAATTTAATTAAAATATTTCTGTTACATAAATAACATGTGCTGATTAAACGCTGATTAAAATTCATTACATTTAGTACTGGTATTTAAAAAAAATATATATAGCTTATTTAACGACGTTCGCAACTGCAGAGGTTTTATCAGTGTCGTCGGTGTGCCGGAATTTTGTCCGGCAGGAATTTTTTTACATACCAGTAAATCTATTGACATGATCCTGTCTCATTTAAGCACACTAAAATGTCATCGACCTGGGTCGGGATCGAACCCGTAATCTCGAGCATAGAAGGCCAGCCCTATACCGACTACGCTACCGAGGCCGATTAGTACCGGTATTACTGTCACTACTACTGTTATCATTCTTCCTATTATTATTATTATTATTATTATTATTATTATTATTATTATTATTATTATTACTTACGGCTTTTAAGGAACTTGGAGGTTCACTGCCGCCCTCACATAAGCCCGCCATCGGTCCCTATCCTGAGCAAGATTAATCCAGTCCCTATCATCATATCCCGCCTCCCTCATATCCATTTTTTATTGGGTTATTTTACGACGCTGTATCAACATCAAGGTTATTTAGCGTCTGAATGATATGAAGGTGATAATGCCGGTGAAATGAGTCCGGGGTCCAACACCGAAAGTTACCCAGCATTTGCTCGTATTGGGTTGAGGGAAAACCCCGGAAAAAACCTCAACCAGGTAACTTGCCCCGACCGGGATTCGAACCCGGGCGACCTGGTTTCGCAGCCAGACGCGCTGACCGTTACTCCACAGGTGTGGACTCATATCCATTTTAATATTATCCTCCCATCTACGTCTCGGCCTCCCCAAAGGTCTTATTCCCTCCGGCCCACCAACTAACACTCTGTATGCATTTCTGGATTCGCCCATACGCGCTACATGTCCTGCCCATCTCAAACGTCTGGATTTAATGTTCCTAATTATGTCAGGTGAAGAATACAATGCGTGCAGTTCTGCGTTGTGTAACTTTCTCCATTCGCTATTTTTCGGGTACGTTTAATTCTAAAATTAATTTGATCCGTGTATATTTTTTCTAGATATCTAATTTCGGCAGATTTTAAATTACGAAATTTTCGAAAAATTATTTGTATCAATTCCTTGGTTCTATCTGTGTCCGGTTCTAATCATTCATATTATTTAGCTTTAGGCTCAGATGAAAGGTAAAAATCCCAGTGAAATTATATATTCTACTTGTCATAAATTGTGGCTTGTTTGCTTTTTTCACTAGACCCCTCAATTTCAGAAGAGACTTATATTTTTAGTTATTGACATTATAATCGAACATACTGAGTATTTATTAATTATATGAAATATGTTTAATGGAAAGTATACATGAACATTATGTGCTTCATTAAATTATTAGTGCTGAATTCCACTACCAAGTTACGTAATTTCTGACACGAACGAAGTGCCGCCACTGACTGCTTACCTGCCAGCAGCCCTGGATGCAGCAGCGTGTTTCTTTGTAAGAGACGCGAGCACAAGAGTGCACTATGGTGATAACCGCTGATATAAACAACTAAACGCATTGGGTCAGTCTTGTGTTCTCATTGAATATCGAAGTCGAAATCTCAAGTCTAGTTTTGGTAATTGGTAACTGTGAATTTAATAATTTCATTGTAAATCATTTGGATCATTGAGAATATTGGTTGACTTTGCTGTTAAGTTTGAAGTATCTCTGTAGTCTTGATGACGTAACTGTGACTAATGATTGAATTTGAAATATTATAGAGTACGAATAAGATGATAATGGCCGATCTTGCCATTAAACAATGCTGTCGAAATGTTCATTTAGTTCTTGGAAACTAACTTCTTTCATTCAGTCTAGAATCGATTAGAATATGAATGTTAGTAGGCCTATATTAACTAAACTACATTCTCGTCCTACATTTTTATCAAAGTGTACTGTCTAGCTACGGTACCGTCATTTCCCATAACTATGGTTCTGGAACACAACTATGGTCCACGATAAAACCATTGAAAGAACATTGTAGAAGTAACATAGACCGTTCGTAGATAGCCGCAGTGACTTGACTTCAAACTACAGTAAAGCAAAAATACAGTGTGTCCCAATAAAATGTGTACACTCTTTGAATGACTATAACGTTATGGAGTACAACATTTGAAAGGTTGTATCGTGGACCATAGTTGTGTTGTCATTTCAGTATGGATTGACATCGCTAGTTTCACACGACGGAGACTCAGTTGCAATATTTCCAATCCCAAATTTAAGGCAGTTTTCTCGGAACTCGCTATTCACAATTTCTCTGCAATTTATAATCATTGCCACCACTTGTATCTAATATCATAGGAAAATACAGTATTGCATATCCATGAGGCAAACTGAAGTCTGACACAAAGAAATGACGAAATTAATAATTGTCTGCATTTTATGTTTTTCATTAACTAAAAGAAACAAAGACCTTGATTTGTTAGGTAAAAATGTGTGTTCTAGCTGAATTTTGTACTGTTATAATAACACCCTTGGTACCAAGTGACTGGCGTGGTGGGACACTGCAAGTGTGCAGGCTAATATAAAAGCTCGTTACCACTAAATACTCGTGGAAACTTCCTGGAGGAATATACAAATGTGGTGTAAGAAGTAGAAGTTTTACTGATAACAATCTCAGTATAAATGAAAGGATATTAAAACCAAATGGAGGGAGTAAGTAAAAATCCACGTGGAGAATGAAGATGAGACAAGATTTCTCCAGAAATAAAATCTACTCACAGCCCAGCTTCTGCCTCTTCCTGAAGGGCACAGCCGTAGCTCTGTCAGCTGTTTAACTGCTTCTCAATAAAGAGGACCAGTGTCCATTCTAGAGAAGGTCTTTCATGATTTTTGATATAAAAAGGCTGGAGGGGTTAGATTATGATTACTTTGCTTGATCGTCGTCTCAGCACTATCACTATCACTGTCTCAACATTTTGTATATAGGACGTAAGTCAAACAACAAAACAAAATACCAATTTACTCAAAATCGTGCGAGGCAACATTCTTCTTCATTTTCTTTTTCGCGTTACGTTCAAAATTACATGAAATAGTATCCTTATGTTGGCAAAGTGTTTTCTTATCTAAAGAAATATGCTTATAACTGAAACATTTACAATAATTTCACAGGTGCTAAGACATCACTCAACATTGTAATTTGCATAAAATTTAAGTCATACCAAATATTGGTACCCGATGGGACAATGGATGACATTGTTCTTGCTCCTACCAACTCTGAACGGTCACCTGTCAGTTTTGATCGCCACTCTTTTACAGCCGTATATAGACAGTGACACACTTTATCGTAGAACAGGACTGTAACACTGCACCAAATATCTGAAGTTTGAGGTCACATTATCAGTTTGTGTTAGAATAATGGAAGCAATTAATTAGTGGAAAATTCTTTCGCAACACAACACCAGTTGTGTTTTTAGAAAAGATAACCTACAGTATACCATCAAAATGCATTCCTAGAACCTGATAGACACTGATCAAAGTTAAAAGACAAGTCAATTGAAGGGTTCCCTGCAAACCGAACATTTGGTTGTAAGTTACAGTGGAATTGGAGCTGGACTCTCAATGGAATCGTTGCAAAAATGAAGAAGATCCTGGAGCTATATATAGACAGAACCGTAAGTAATGTTATTAATTTCAGGGGGTTATTCTTTCAGATATTTCAAACCAAAGATTTTATTACAATTTTGCTCGTCTTTGCTTCCTTTTTGAGATAAAAATTGTTTTATTTGAAACATATAGGCCTATAGCGTTTTTGGGAAAGCCATTGATTTAATTACCAATATGCTCAGTCACTTTAAGACATCAGTTAATTATGATAATAAATTATTGCTTATTAGAGGAGAAAAATTCGCTCCGGCGCCGGGGATCGAACCCGGATCCTTGGTTCTATGTACCAAGCGCTCTAACCACTGAGCTACGCCGAAGTTCAATCCACAGCTCCAGATCGAATCCCTCTCTTCTAGTCTTTTTCCCTTTTTGGCCTGACTCCATGTTCGGCATATATGTATGTTAACATACGTTAACTGCCATTATACAAGGAGCGCACTCAACTAAGTGATTTGGTGTCCGAGATTCCACAGTAGCCTATATGCACTGTTTCCTCCTCTAATAACCATTGTTACCATACGTAAATAAATTATTGGAAGAATTTTAGTTTTGTCCTTTAAATGTGCAGAAATTTGATCAGAATAAATGTAACTTTTCGTTCTGCAAAGGAATTTTACAATGTTATATTACTTCGGATGAGATTTATGCACATTAAAAGGACAAAACTATAAAATTACTTCAATAATTTATTATCATAATACACTGCTCATTTTAAATGTGGATATGGAGAAGAATGGAACGTGTGAAATGCACAGACAGAATAAGAAATGAAGCTGTGTTGGAAAGAGTGGGTGAAGAAAGATTGATGCTGAAACTGATCAGGAAGAGGAAAAGCAATTGGCTTTGTCACTGACTGAGAAGAAACTGTCTACTGAAGGATGCATTGGAAGGAATGGTGAACGGGGAAAGAGTTCGGGGCAGAAGATGAAATCAGATGATAGACAAAAAATAAACTTTACAGAACCAGTCGTACGTAGTAAATAAATATCAGTCTCTAAAATCATGATTTTAATTTGATTCTAGTCTATAGAGCGAGTCAATTTATCTATTTTATATTAGAAAATCCTTCTATTAAAAACATTTACCTACATTTGTCAATATGAGCATGCTTTTGTGCAAGAAGAATCCTTTTCTTTCAACTCCAGAACATCTTACAACACTTTCAGTAACTCGTTAATGCTATCCTTTCATATTAAGCTTATAGAATGTAACAACAGAATAAATATAAATCTTACACACTTCCTCAATAATACAGCGTTGGCACCTGTTACTTTAAGTAAAGAGGCATAACAATCTTAAGTGGGCAACGTAACATTTCTCCAGTACATCATAGGGCCTATACTGATGATGCTAAGGGCATACATATTATATCGACATAAACCGTTAATATAGACAGAGTCATTGATTAAAGTCCATAGGACAGACAGGGAGATCCTTTCACACGAGATATAATCAACATATTAAAGCTATAACCAAACCCTACATCACATCAAATTATGCAGATCACATTATCAACAATAATCATGACTACAATAATATAGAAACAGATATGGAAATTTTACACTTCATACCAAAAAGTTTACAGTTAAACATCCTAGAACAGTACGAAATATATAAGAATACAATAGCATACCGACAATATATACTTAACACACAACTGCAGTTCCATACGCACACATTATTTGTCGTCATAATAAATCATAACATACAAACAGCCAACCCCCACCATAGGAGCAACACATCCCCACCCCTACCATCGACAACTGCACATCGCAGAATCAAGATCACCAGTGGTTCAAGAGACACTGAGGGCGACGACACATAGCGTCGAAACGGGCCGTCTGTCGAAGGTATATACATTTTTTAACAATTTTAACACTTTTAACGTATGACAAAGTAAATTTTATATTTACAGACAGAGTGTTATAAAATAAGACTTAAGGCAAATTGATAATTTTATTTTATTATGACCTTATGCCAACCTGACACAAGTCCGCAATACCAAATTAAAACTGAAGTTTTTCTTTTTAATAGCGTATCGGAAAAAACAAGTGACTTAAGTCCCATTGGCCATGCTCCGAAGAATTATGAAAATAAAAAGATCTACAAATTTTACATCATATTATAATCTTTAGGCCTCCTGCGGCTCGGTGAAAATTGTAATCAGTTTTTTACTCCTTATAGTAGAAACTACAAGACAACGTTTGTATACACTTACGTTTCGAATTTGGGAATTTTTTTCGATACGTCCTACTGTGTAGACCATGAAAAACATTGGTTTCAGACAATTACATAGCAAGTGGTCTACGACCTACAATATCAATGACATCCTGCATGAAGCTGGATCGTGTGATACATACTGTTTATTGGAATATCATATATTCCATTTTTTGTCGCTATCATTTGCTTGTCACGAGACATGAATAAATTTCACAAATAGATGGATAGATAGATGGATAGACAAATAAATAGATGGATGGTTGGAGAGATGGATAGTAGGATAGATTGGATAGACAAATTGCATAGATTGGATGGATAGATAGACACATTGGACAGATAGTTGGATGGATAAATAAATAGATAGATAGATATGTGGATAGATGGATGGATAGATGGATAGAAGCAGATTGGACAGATGGATAGAATGGATAAGTGGGTAGATGGATAGAGGAATAGATGAATAGATTGGATAGACGCACAAACGGATAGATAGATAGATAGATAGATAGATAGATAGATAGATAGATAGATAGATAGATAGATAGATAGATAGATAGATAGATAGATAGATAGATAGATAGATAGATAGATAGATAGATAGATAGATAGATAGATAGATAGATAGATAGATAGATAGATAGATAGATGGATGGATGGATGGATGGATGGATGGATGGATGGATGGATGGATGGATGGATGGATGGATGGATGGATGGATGGATGGATGGATGGATGGATGGATGGATGGATCGATGGATCGATGGATCGATGGATCGATGGAAAGATGGATAGATGGATAGATGGATAGATGGATAGATAGATAGATAGATAGATAGATAGATAGATAGATAGATAGATAGATAGATAGATAGATAGATAGATAGATAGATAGATAGATAGATAGATAGATAGATAGATAGATAGATAGATAGATAGATAGGTATTCTGCCAGGCTGGCATGCATTTAGACAGGCAGGTAGGCAGGCAGATTGTTTAGATAGGTAGATTAATAGATTAGACAGATATATAGATAAATAGATTTTTAGAACATTGCGCTTGCTCTGTAATCCAAGTTGCTGTTTCAACACAATTTGCTTGCTAGGTGTTCCAAGATCCGCATTCAAAACATAGCTCATGCTCAGTATTCCAAGTTCGAAATTTAACGCGCTGCGCATTCTCAGTGGTTCGAGTTCCAGTATCAAAACTCAGCGCTTGCTCAATACTCCAAATTCTAGTTATAACACACCTCGCATGCTCATTATTCCTTGCTCCAGTTTATACACATTGCGCATGTTCTATATTCTAATTTATAGTTTTCACATACTGCGTATGCACGCTATTCGAAAATCCAGATTGCACCAATTCCAAATGCATGGCATTGCGAGTTCCAGTTATATCACAGTGCACATGCACCGGATTCCAAGTACGAGTTATGACTAACTGTGCTTGCACAGTATTACTTCTTCCAGTTTAGCATACTGCGCATGCCCAATATTCCGTGTTCCAATTTTAACACAATACGGCAAAACTGTAACACGATAGAATGTGGCAACGTTTTAATCAGCAGCGGATTAAATTTCTCTTTCACTGACATTTGGATTACATATGTAAGAGGGAGAAAGGGAGGGATAGCGGGACAGAGAGAAACTCGACCTGGGAACAATGAGCATGCGTAGTGTGTCATAACAGAAATTTGGAATTTGTGTTAAAACTGGAACGCTGAATACTGAGCATGTGCAATGTGTTAAAGTGGATCTCGGAATATTGAGCATGCGCAGTGTGCTAAACTGAAAATTGTAATACAGTGCAAGCGTAGTTTGCCATAACTCATATTTGGAATGCGTTAAATGCGAAGTGTGATATAACTGGAACTCGCAATACTGTATGCGGAATGGGTTGTGTGGTGTGAGTGGAGGGCGGCGGCGGTACGATCATCCACTCCTCCTCTTTATCTTTCTTATATTGGCTGCTTTCGCCAGGTGGACGGCACATTGGAAGGATTGGATGTGCGCAGTGGAAGACTTTTAGAAATGAATAGTGTGAATTTGTAAAACAAATATAATTAACAATAATAAGTAACAATGTACATAAATGAAAAATGAAATAACAATAAATAAGAAGTGGGTGAGTGAAACTAGGACAAGCTAATCTGAAATGATATCCCCAGGATATGTAAATCATGCAAGTATCACAAGGCTGAGGCCAACACACTTATAAGTGATTAAACAATCTAATATGGCCGTCTCTCGACAATCAGTGACTAACCTATTAGCCATATGTTCATGAACCACTCTTTAAATATATATATATATATATATATATTAACTACCTGAGTATGAATCTGAACACAACACCTAGCCGGCACATTAACTTAATACATGATCCATTCGAGCATAGATACCACTCAAACTGAGTAACCAAACTATGAATACATATACACTCAATAAGAGAGAAACTCTACCCAGCATAAGACATTACATGAGTGATCACTATACATTACCCATTGCACATATTGCTCACATAAACTGTGCAAATTGCACTAACACAAATCTCTGCACTTTACAAAATGAACACCCAACGGAGAAAGAGAGGGATGGAGACAGATACACGTAATAAGTAACGGACGATAATTCCAATCTCAAGGATCGTTTAAATAGCAACAAAACTCGACGCATATGATAACAAATAGCGGCGAAGGAAACCAATAATCAAATGGAGCAGGGAATACACTAAAACAATATGTGAGACCGTAACCGCTGCTCTATCACTCTAACCGTCTCGGAACATGAACTCACGTTTCAAATCATATCTCATAACATAATTCCCAAATACAATTTACCTCAAACACATATATCTCACAAATATGTTACTCAAATGCAAATATTAAAACTTGCCCCCAAGACGTATCACTAGCAAGCGATGATTCAAACTACGATCCACTAAAATCCCAAACACACACGTCGCAATATAACTACTCCACTGATCTATCTCCAACACGTACAAAGCCCGAGTCACGTTGTCTATATCTGCCGCGTACCAAAATCCTAAGTCTTGTTAAGTGTATCTGCCGCGTACCGGAACCCGAGTGACGTTCCGTGTATCTCCGTTAAAACAGGTAAATTCTCTCCTCCTCTATCCTCGTGAGACGTAATGACCCGGCCAATAGGATTATTTGGAAAGAACAAATGAAGGGATTGATAGCGATATCTATTCTGTGACGTCTGAGAGCGCTCTGACGGATGAAGTGACGTACTAGGTGAACGGCCGTGGTAGTAGTTGAATCTGGATTTAGAAATAGCGTGCATGCGCAGTATGTTAAAACAGGATCTTGGAATATCGAGCATGCACAATGTGATTAAAGTGGAACAAGGAATACTTAGCATGCGCAGTCTGTTATATCTAGAATTTGGGATACTGAGTATGCGCAGTGTGTTATATCTGCAACTTGGAATACTGAGCATGTGCAATGTGTTCAATGTGGAACTTGGAATAGCTGGCAAGCGCAATGTGTTGAAACAGGAACTGTGAAAACTGAGCAAGCGCAATGCGTTTAAAATGGAAAATGAAATACTGAGGATGCCAGTATGTTATAAGTGGAACTTGGAACACTGAGCATTCTCAGTCTGTTAGAACAGGAACTTGGCATAGTGAGCATGCTCAGGGTGTTATAACTACAACTTGGAATACTGAGCACGCGCAGTTCCTTAAAACTGGAACTTGGACTGTTTAAAATGTGCTGTATGTCATAACTGGAACTTGGAATTCAGATCATGGTCAGTGCGTTATAACAGAATCAGAGAGAGAAAGGGGAAAATTGTATGGATTACATATGTAAACCAAATGTCAGTGGAAGATAAAAATAATCCACCGCTCATTAATAAGCTGCCTCATCCTTTCGTGTTCCATTGTTGCCTGTTATCTGGAGTGTTTGGATGTTAATGTGACCATTCTTCTCTGTAGGAGTGTATATGTTTTGGAGTGGACTATATATGTATTCCAATTCTGTGTGGATTACAAATATAATATTAAATATAAAATGTTAAATAAAATTCTTACTATATTTATTTTCAATTTTCAAAGGAGCAACTCCTTCTGCCTCTATGACATGGAAAATTAAACAATATGTATACAAAGTACACTTGAAAGAGTTTGCAGTGTAAGACCTGCGCTTGGGCAGAATACTAAATGAATGAATACATTCACATGGATTGATGTGCTTTAATTATATAATATATTAACAATGCTAAAGAAATTAACTACTTGCGTTTCTCAAAATTATTTAAGATGTGCCTACTTTTCTTTCTTTCAGTCGATAAATCGATATGCCCTAATTTTCTGGGGAAATGGAACCAAAATTGGAAGCGTCTTGATTTTACAAAAGAAGGCCATTAGAATTTTATGTAAATCAAATTATCTGGAACATTGTCGGCCACTTTTCAGACAATCACGGATTTTAACAATCATAAATTTGTATATAAATATAAATATATATATATATATATATATATATATATGATCTAGTACTTTACACTAGACAAAATATCGACAATTACTCATTAGTGGCCAATATACATGATCATGAAATTAGAAATAGTGAACAAATTAATATTCCATATTGTAGATTACACAAGAGCAATACAAACTTTTTAATTATGGGGATGAAATTATATAATAAGCTCCCAAGTCAATATTATAAATTACCAATCAATAGTTTCAAAACTAGATTTTACAATTGGTTATTAAATAATCCCTTTTATTCTGTTGCTGAGTTTTTCAACACAAATTTGTATGAAATTGTATTTTAATAAATAAGTTTTAATTGCAATTTAGTTAGTTTTCTTCAATTTAAAAGTTTCAAATTATTTCATGTTTTCATTGTATTACTTAAGTTTTACTGTTTCTGTTATTAGTGTTTTTTAAATATATTTATATGTTTTTTTTTTCAATGTATTCTGACGAAGCCTAAAACTGTATGTCTAATGGCCAAATAAATAGAATTGAATTGAATTGAATTTAATGATGTAATATTAATTTAACAGGATATTTCGTACTGTTGCTATAGGATTTATATCATTTACCAAATAATATGTCCGATTATAAAACATAATCGTAATTAATTTTTGGAGTTTCTATGTTTTGTAGAATCTATCTACAAGACATATAAACAATTTGGGTAAGGACGAAGATAAACTGATCGTATAAAAAAAATATTAGACCGCACACAATCCCTTACAACAAGTAGCCTGCCACTCTTAAATGCAATTTGAGAAATAAGTTGGAATTTTATATTTGCATTACAAAATACAATCGTGCAATTTATATTTGCGATACAAAAATTACGAGAAAAACCACGATGGTGCAAAAATAGTAATTTGTGTTACAAAAGAGTAAGATAGGATTTTATTCACGAGTGTATGGAATTCATTTACTCTCGTGCGACATACAAAATTTTATCAGTCACTTCTTATCAAATCGTTGTACTAAATTAGTACTAAAATAATTTAATATCAAATGTTTAATATGTAAAATTACTCTTAATATTCTTACGATGAAAGAGTAATGGAACGGAGAAAAATTCTCTCCGGCGCCGGGATTTGAACCCGGGTTTTCAGCTCTAAGGAGAGTTTTTCTCCGTTCCATTACTCTTTCATCGTATGATGACGCAGAATATCTGCTTGGAAATATTATGTGTACTTCGGTACATTAAAATAATATATATGATATGCGTAAATCACTTCGTGATTTAAGACGGCGCTTATTCCGTCGGATCCTGGCCAACTAGTCACTCATAACGAGTGCACCTCAGCACATGTGTGGACTTCAATCCTACGTTCATAGACATCTATGACGTAGTGCAGAGGGCGGCCACTAGAGTGAACCCAAGAGTTGGAACTCAAACTGAGACGATTCTGTCCGACGCCGGGTTGGGTATCCGATGTGGCTTAGTGGATAAAGCATCAGCACGTAGAGCTGAAAACCCGGGTTCAAATCCCGGCGCCGGAGAGAATTTTTCTCCGTTCCATTACTCTTTCATCGTATGATGACGCAGAATATCTGCTTGGAAATATCATGTGTACTTCGGTACATTAAAATAATATACTTCATATTCTTGTCAGTGTTGGCAGGGACAACGACTGGATAACAGTATACAAAATTCATTCGTCGAAACGGCAACGAACGACGAGAACACAAACATTGAAATATTCACAGTTGTTCAAAATAAGTCTCGGAAATAAAGCGCATGACTACGTCACGTCTCTTGTAACTTCTCTCTCGATTTTGTTTTATTGCGTTGCTAAACTTATAACGTTATATACTAAATGAGGAATTAACTTCTAAAGTTATAATTTTTATTTTAGAAATAATCAGTAGTAATATTTTTATTGGCATGAACATTCAAAGTGAAATTGAAATTTTTCATACAATAGGCTAAAATAACACTTTCTATATGAAAGACAGTAAAATGAGTTGCGTGTGTCGTAATTTTATAACTATATGTATTAGACCTATATAAGTTACGTGCATTAAAGACGATTCAATTTCACTTACCTGGAATTAGCAAAGCTTGATCGGTAATGATGCTGGTGTACCTAGCTGCAGTTTGATCATGAGCCCGCCGGTTACCACAGGACCAGTACCAATTTGCACGCCAACATCCTCGATGAAATAATTCGTTCTGTAAATGTAAAGATGGGGAAATAATACGAAGGTGAAAATGGAGGTAAAATAATATGACTCCGACACCATTTTAAGATGAAGATCGCATGGTGTTAAGAAAATAATGTTAAAATATACAGGATGAGAACCAATAATGATGCACAAAATTTTAAAAGAAAATGGAAGAAAAGGCACAAACGAGTAGGAGGAAATCATTAGGGTTGTATTTTGATCTGCTGAAATAGACTACACTTCTGCCAACTGTGAAAAGCCGTTATGAAATGCTTATATTTTGTCAATACTTATCTATACATAGTTTATGTTAGTATAAAATGTCAATTCAATAAGTAAAATCATAAGAATTCCGTATGATTTTAAGTCATTTTAATTGAACCATAGACATTTTTTCTAACAATTATGTCATATCTTAGTAGGCCTAAATAGTTGATATACGGACAAAGGTTTTGTCAAACAGTATAATCATAATATTTAAACAGATGAATCAGAATCGAAACGATTGTGGAGCGATATTAAAGTATTTGAAAGTACTCTCAAGGTATAACATCCTCAAAGTTATAGGACAAAATGTATTGAAGATATTATTAATTGAATGGAAAATTCAAGATAACCGAAACAAATTGTAACTTACCAGGCATGCGGAGAAACAAGATTGTAAATACCTAAAAAAAAAAAAAAAAAAAAATTGGTGGCATAAGAGCAGAACAGGTCACTTGGTCTTATTTGCCTTGCAGAAATACGACGGCAATAAAAGTAAATTGTCATACTAATTTCCATAATTTCTTTTTACTTTTGTGTCATTTACATATTCCATAAGCTCTTTTTATTCCAATGTCTTTCCTCTGCCGCAAATATGCGTAAAACGTTTTCATGTAGTGTTTAAAACTAAATTTCACAGGCCAATTAATTGCATTGAGTCTACGCCTATATCTAGTTCGTTACTACTTGTTCCACTATTGAAATTGTAAAAATACGTAGATTATTTCGGCAGAAGGAATGTATACTCATATAACTATGCATACTTCACTATTTGTGAATATAGTTCCTTCGTCATACAGTTCTCAGTGTGATCACTATTCTTCTGTGATGGCACTTAATTAGTTTAGGTGACCTCAAATTTCCCCACACTGAAAAACTGCAAAATTTATGCGGAAATGTATATTAGTCAAGAACTTCAAAGAAGTTCACACAGTTTTCTATGACGTATCTTCCAAATCTAACCACACGAAGCAGAAAAAAGTCATCGAACTTTTGAGCTCACATTTTCAGATAGCACAAGCATCCTTTACCAAATTTCTGTGCACCGTCTTGAAAGCGTAATTTTGAAATTCCTAAGATCATCATCACTTTCCTGTAGTTTATGAGTTTCACTTTCAAGGAGATGAAGATTTTGTGTTTATTGCCTCATTCTACCAAATACGGTATAAACATGCTGTAAGAAATACATTATGATATTTTTGAGGAAACAAATCTTGAACATCCCTGATACCATAAAAGTAGCCGTCTATCTGGTAGATTTTATCTGTGAACAGCGATTTCTTCTAAGTCAGCTGTTCCCAAAGTGCGTCGCGACCCTCAGTGGGTCGTGTAAGGAGTTGAGAGGAGTCGTGAGATGATTTATAAATAAGTCAAAAAGTTTTTTATTAACATTTATTTTGTATCTTAAACATAAACGTAAACAATATTGAACATAACAATAAAAATATTTCAGTAGTTATAAAGTAAAAAATAATTAATGCGATTAATGTGCCTGTTTTTCAGAAAGTAGTTCCTCAAATCTGGATTCAGCATGCTATACAAGTTCAAGGAAATTTCTTACTTTTGATTTGATGATGAACATAGACGAAAAACTCATTTTGCATAAATACAAGGCTGTAAATATTTAAAAATTTAAGAATTGCGTAATTTTTACAAGCTCGAGGTATTCTTGGATTCTTTTGATCCAAAATTGGACCACGCTCTGCGTAAAAAATTTATAATTTAAACATTATATTTCCAGGTACATATTTTAATGAGATTTTCCTTCATAGCTTCTGGAATTTCAACTAGTTGAACGAAACTGCCTAAAAACGGATTTATCATCTTTATGAGAGGCGTAATTGTTTTCAGTTACTTCCGGAATGTTCTCAAAACGTTGTTGATTAAAATTTTGGAAACTTGGTTGTATATCCGCAAGAACACTGTATTTACCGAACATATGTAACGAAATTTTCCATGAGCTCTTTAATACACTGGAATGAATAAAATATAAATATTTGTCAAATGATTTTGACCAGAAAACAAGTCTCTTTGTAAACCTGTTAATTTTAACTCTGACTGTTATAATGTTAACATCTTGTATAAAGTCTCTTTCTGTTGCCGTTTCTTCTTCCTCTCTTCTTCTTCTTCTTCTTCTTCTTAAAATAGGCTTAAACTCTGTTTTCCCAACATCTACTGGACTCTGATGATGGTGATGACGTCCACCTGTCTCTCAAACGTTCAGATGATCTGTTTTCTTGAGTGTGCTTTTCCATTTCCTGCAATCCTAGTCAGTGTGTTGTCCGTCATTCTGGAGATATGATCTTTCCATCCTCGTCTTCTCTGTCTCATCCAACTTATGATATCCTGCAGGCCTACTGCATTCAGTCAAATATCTTATTTTATAAAATATAAATAAAGCTCTCCGTTCGATCGAGAAAAGGAAAATTCATCATCTTACACGCGTTTATATTAAATTATTTCATTTATGTATGATTCTTGAATAATGATTCAACAAAATAAATCATAAGACTAATATCATACATTACATGATAAAGGTACTGAATTGTTGCGAAAGGTGTAAAATGCATGTCAACTTCGTGTCACTAAATTGTTTCTTTTTTCTAAGTAATATCTTCTGATGACAATCTATTTCATACAAATAAAAATATTGTCTTTTTTATGTTGCTGATCAGGGGATGACACATTAATGATCGCTGGAACATGGCACAAATAAATAAGCTGAAAGGATATTTAAAACTAATTCAAAACAATCTGGGACTTGCTGTGAAATAAAAGGAAAGACAGTAGATCTGGAAACACTTGGATAGTTCTTAGAGTTTCTGGAAATGAAGACAGTCAACGAGTTTTTCTATGGTGAAGTAGTTGCTAGTATTTTACCCCAATAAACTTAGAAGAATGTTCAAACACGTCACACGAGGAACATAGAGTGAAAAGTAAATTTTAAATTTTAAAATTCAAGCACTGAAATATTAAGGTATGTGATAAACAGAGCACTCTTTTAATGTATTACGAAAGCGAGAAATATGTACATAGATCTGTAGCGAAAATGGGTAAAAGATATAGATAAATATGTAATGAATTTAAAAATATATAATTAAACAATCTTACGCTTTATTAAATGAATATATTTTACATTGATTTCCGATATATGAAGAGAGAGCTTAAATACTTGATATTGTGAGATCTACTCGTATTGATTACCACATTCATCTCACTGCAATAGATATTATATTGTGTATATCTACGTTTATATTAGTGACAAATCTATGGGTATGCAACCTTATCTTTGGGAAAGATGCTCTGGAACCAAAAGATTTTGGACCGAGTTCTATATCTGGTCTGTAGAACTTAATCAAGGTAAAAGGGCTGATGAATCGTTATTAAATTATAAAACATAGGTAGCACAGTAAGGTGCGTCCGGAGCAATGACGGGCCTAAATGTTGAAGAAAAAATAGGTATGCAAGGAAAAGAAAAGAAAACTCTGTGTCCACAAATGTCTGTTATGTTCAGTCATTAATCCGAAGACTGATTGGAATCTCATATGTGCCACCAATAAGGCACCACTCATGAGGCAAATCAGCCAGGAGATTTTGGGGTAAGATGCCCAGTTTTTTTCACTCTTCATTGTATACATCGCCGACTAGTAGCATATAACGGCACAAAATGGGAAAAATATAATATACTGCATACTCAAAACGATGGACAGGATAAGAATGAACATTATTCACCTCCACTCACGTTTTAGTACACCAGTGTCCGTTGATTCATTGGGCACAATTAATAATTACGTGCATTTTATGTAGAAGTATAGAAAACTATGGAACTCATGTTCGCATTGAGATTTGTTCCTTACAGAAACATTATTTATCGAATGCTCTCCATGATGTCCTATGTTGGGCAAAGGCCTCCCTGTCTTGGGGGTATGACCTCTTTCACAGGGGTGGCTCATGGGTACACGCTTGATAAGCCAATTCAGGCGAGCTGATATATAGCGTATTCCGAATCTTAGAGGCCCGGTGGATATCAATGACGTCATACTGCAGCGAAATAGGAACAAAACTGCTGGAAGGTTCAATCGACTATCATGGCGGCTGTACAAGTTCTTGTATATGCTACGTTAGCAAGATTTTGCGAAATATCCATACTGTCATCTCGCTCAATTTAAATGGCACTCGGGAGGAAATTAAACGCAGAATAAATATGGGAAATGCGTGTTATTATTCGGTTGAGAAACTTTTATCATATAGTCTGCTGTCAAAAAATCTTAAAGTTAGAATTTGTAAAACAGTTATAACTTATTACCGGTTGTTCCGTATGCTTGAGAAACTTGAACTCTCACTTTGAGAGAGGAATAGAGATTAAGGATGTTTGAGAATATGGTTCTTAGGAAAATATTTGGGGCTAAAAGGGATGAAATTACAGGAGAATGGAGTAAGTTACACAACGCAGAACTACACGCATTGTATTCTTCACCATATATAATTAGGAACAGGGCATGTAGCACGTATGGGAGAATCCAAAAATGGATATAGAGTGTTAGTTGGGGGGCCGGAGGAAAAAAGATCTTTGAGGAGCCCGAGACGTAGATGGGAGGATGATATTAAAATGGATTTGAGAGAGGTGGGATGTGATGAAAGAGACTGGATTAATCTTGCACAGGATAGGGACTGAAGGCGGGCTTATGAGAGGGCGGCAATGAACCTGCGGATTCCTTAAAAGCCATTTTTAAGTAAGTTGTAAGTCATCTCGCTCAAAATAAATAGAGCATAAACAATTTATTTCTTGAACTAGTAGTAATAACTGGTTCGTTGACATGTTCGTTCATAAGCCATTTAACATACTTTTTTACGTTGTGCAGATTAGCAGAACACACCGCTATGACACAACAGTGCATGATGTAATACATTTGCTAATTCCCGGCATATACAAGAACCAATCAGATTCATTGATGGTGGCTGATAGAATTGGTGTGACAACGCCGGAGCATCAGTGAAATTCGGAACACCGTGCTGCCATCAAATTGCTCAGCGCTGAGGTTAGGAATAAGCTCATAGTTGTGGATACTGTCGTGACATGGCTACTAACACTGTTAAACTGTAACTAGTCCCAGCACTTCGTTCTTTGTTTATTTTGTGTGTTGTCCACGTATTATTAACACCAGCACTTTGACAAACACTAAAAATACTATTTACTGTACAATATTTTAACTAGAATTTTCACAAACACTGGCTTTACTATTCGTATTTACAACATTTTAACTAACACTTTCACACACACTGACTTTACTATTTACAATATTTTAACTCTGATGATGTTCGCTATGTACAATGCCCTTTCCTAGTTCTTTCCATAAAACTCTATCCTCGACCACTGATAGCCTCTTTCGCAAACATGTCAGACCACCACAGTTATTCTATAAGGGATATAAAACTTTAAACATGGCAAATGGGTGTCCATTCTTTAATTGTGGAAACCTGAATGTACTCTGGCGTAATGTGTTTCACTGGTGCATCCACAAGAGATAGAGGAACAGCCGATATCAGCAATATCTAAAAGCACTTTAATTGAGCAGATGAGACGAAAATTTAATAATGTACACTGACTTGACTTATTTAAAGAGGCAAATACATCAAAATATGTAAAATATTTTAATATACATCAAAATAATATGTACCTTTAAGTTTTTGGGAATAAGTGTATTTGTGCTATGATTCGCCGACATTTTTGTTTTTCTCTTAGCTACATAATATATGGGAATAAATTATATAATTACATCAAATCCTAGCTCTAGGGTAAGGCAGAATGATTATTACGTCAGTAACTAAGATAACATTTTGAGACTACGCTTAGCCAGAGGTTCGAATCGCGCTTGTCATATTCTGGTTGCATTTATCCCCAACTGTAAGGCGAATGACAGGTATTTCATGGCGAATCCTCGGACTTAACTCGCCAAATACCTTATCTCCATTACTGATTTCATAGGCAGCACAATAAGCCCTCAGAATACGGTGCGCCCGGAACTGAGAGGAAGAAATAACTTTTAAAACTTTTCACAATGACGATCTCTATTACATAAATAAACTAAGAAAACTTTACTAATACTTCATATTCATTTAATGTTATTTATATCCTAAAACATGTACATTAATTTAAGTATTAATACCCAGCATAAGGATAGCGCCATGCCTGTCAACAATACCACGCAACTACATCGTCATTAAATTAATGGGGATGGCAACATTTCAAGGTTTTCCCGCTAGGTAGGCTACTGCTCTCTCGTCATATAATGAAACAGTTTATCCAGTTTTTATATCATACAATCTGATGACGATTATTCTAACCACATTTCTTTTCTTACAGAACTTGTGCTGATGCACAGACAGAAAACCTGCTAGTTTTCACACTAATTCCCAAGGGTGTAGTCGTTCCATGGCACATGTGTGCGCCGCGCCGCCCCGGTACTATTTTTTGCAACCTGGGTGTGCCCTACTTCTTTATTTTTAATAATTGTCTTACTTGAGTCTTGCTCAACTTTGTGTTTCATGAGTATGGAATAGTAACATATATATTACCTGCGTTAGTAATATGTAGGGGACGGATGTTGATGAAAAATCATCTTCTTATTTATCACATTAGGACGATGCCTATTAATATAGAAATCCTTTTTATGTTAATATCAACGTGAAAAAGTAATTTCTTATATTGCATTTTTTGCCGCTTTTAACTAATAGGTAATTTCTTCGGAATGTTTTGGTCATTTTTAGTACTTTGAAAAACTTTTAGATAATTTGGAATGCATTTTACTTTCTTCTTTACCGATAGATCTGTTAAATCATTTTCCAAGCAAATAGGTCAGTAGTAGTTACCTACTGAATAAGTGAATAACAATGAAGTTGGAGTTTTATAGTTTGGAACAGACTCTAAAGTCCATCCCTCATTCCACTGAAGGCTTCACTTCACACAACGAAGTAATATAAAATGCTTGACAGCAGCTTAGTTTAAGCGAGGACTTTGACCGTTACTGTTCTCTTGTCGGTATGAGGGTGATTTTAGAATTTATATTTGGAAGGGAGGAAACTTTCACCATGTCCTGGACAGGACGTTGTGTTCTTAACATGGTTCGGAAGGGATGTCTACTATAATAGACAGTATTTTTAACACAAAGATTGTAAGAATGCACGCTGCGCCCACAATTTGTTTTGTCATTCGCACTCCATCATCTGGAAGATCTGGTAACAAAAGTGAAGTGCGGAAGGAGGAGGAGATGGAGAATGAAGGCACTGACATGGACCACCCTGAAGCTTCCTTTAAAAATTATCGTCTTGTCACTAAACCTGGCGCTCCTGTCCAGGTCTTGCAAAGGTAAGAGACAGTGGATAGCTCTTTATATAGAATGTCTTTGCCTGATCCCATCATTATTTAAGGACAATTATTATTAATCTTCTACTTCAACAGGCTTATTCTTCAGTCTGGAAGTTTTGTCACACCATAAATAGATGAAGTTATTGTTGGTTTTATATTTATAGCACTAATGTATGTATATACAGTACATAATCCATTCTTGGCTTCATGCTTACCTACACGTACCTCGCAACCTGAGGGATACGTATAATGAGCATCACATTAATAACCAAAAACAAATTGCAAAGAATGCTTAACTCTCATTAAGAGCTCAAGAGATTCCGGAAAACGGGAGCGTCGTTGCAGTGCTTTTCCCAATTTTTTGTCTCTTTCATTCCTTACCAATGATAGTGGGCTAAACGATTCTTATTTTGAAGCTCCAACGTTTGGAAGTGTTCTAGCTAAACTTCTTCAAAATAATACTTTCAAATTTACAATGATCTGCTATCTTTCAACTTCCTTTGTGAGTAATATACTCCGATTACTATTGATGGAATTATTTTAATGAAGCTACATAGTAATTCAATGCAGTGAAACTTCTCTAACCTGAATAAAATATTGTACAACCTAACGGGGTGTCCAAGGTAAAGTAAAATTTATTTTTTAGCATTCAGTGAAAGTGAAATTATTGTTCATAATGTTAAGGAACTGCTGTATCCAAATACTTCGTCATTAACAGTTTTGCGAACTCTTGTTCTTTCCCACTGCAATTTTGTTCCCATGCATTTAATACTGAAGTTCCACTATGCTAATGGTCCTTGTAAAACACAAGGGTTCAATGAAATTCAATTCTAAACATATAGCAAAATACACGATAGAACAAGAAAAGCATCGCAGATTGAACTATAAGAAGTGTTCAGCTTCCAGGATTGAGGGGTGTTCAACATAGAGGATATACGGTATTGGATATGTAAAAGTATAGAAATTTCTCCAGTTCCAATAAACTGTCCAATATAATGATATGTCTAATACACGTAGGTGTCCAAATACACAGATTTCACTGTACTTATGTAAAAACTTCATAACAGGCATTCATATTAAGAGGACAGTCCACTAAAAATGACAACTTTTTCTTAATTATTTTTAACAAAATTTTGAGAGCATGTTTACTATGTATAAGACTAATAAAATCCAAATTTTGAACTTCAAAATGTGTTTGGCTTTTGACTTTTTATTTTCTTATTTTCTTTTTAGAAATATTTTGAACCTCACGTTTTTAGTCGAAGATCACAATTTTTAAGCTTCCTTCTCTTTTGGTTACATTCACAAGACATAGAGAAACATTTCTGTGCATTCATTTTATGAAATGTCTCATTTATTCACTTTCACAATTTTTTTTAAATGTTGAATGTTATTTTTCTATAATTAATGAAAAAATTAATAAAATAAACTTGCAGCATATCTCACAAAATAAATGTATAGAAACATGCAGATATCTCATAAATACTAGCAGTAAAAATTTTATCCAGATTGATTAATATTTGGGGTAAGAAGTTGGTGTCGAATCAGGAAAAATAAACTTATGGAAAAACAGATTTGAAAATAAAATGAATATTTATGTAATTTAAAATTCTCCTCCGCTATATCCATATAGTAACTTGGGGGAGCCAACTTTATAACAAAAAGTTACTAGATTTGTAATCAGAAATTTTTAAAAAAGAATTACTCGATGAAAAAAATAATTTTGACAGCTCTTTAAATGCCACGCCACCTTACAGCCTAGGTTAAAAAATATCTTATTTGTAATCAGAACTGACCTAAATGTATTTGGGGTATAAAAATATACATTCCAAAGAAGAGAAATAGCCAATAATATATTTTTGGAAAATTTTTATGATTTTCAGTGGAGTCTCTCCTTAAGATCGAAATAAATAATCGGCATGCAAAACTTAGCTATCAGTACGAGACAAAAAAATGTGCCATATGTTCTACTGCCAGATATCTTAATATTATGGTACTAAGTTCAAGCAAATTAGCTCTATCTGAGTTAGTATTGTGGATGTAACCACGATTTCCGTAATCCATTAATGTAAATTAAATGGATTTATATAGGAGCTAAAATTAAGATATATTTATTAGTAGATCTAGTTATTTTAACACAAATTAACGCTTGTGGCAAATGAGATCGACGTACATTTCAAATTCCACAAGAAAATCAGAGTATGACGGCACCGATAAAGTCAGGAAAGCAAATTTTATGGCACGATGGTATTTCGAAATAACTCGTAACAACTAAGAAATGGAAAATAAAGAATGTTGAATTCATCTTCTACAAGAAAATTAGAGCATTATGGAGCATAGAAATAAATTAAGACATCAAAGCCAGGACATAAGGAGTTTGAGTTAAATTATTACGAGAAAATCGGAGCATTATAGTACTTACAAATACGAGTAACTCAGGGCAACAATAGAAGATGAATAAGTCTGAATGAATCATCACAACAAAATCAGAGATAATGACATTTAAAAATAACTCAGGACAACAACAGAACATCAATAATTCTGAATTCAGTTATCGCCATAAATTCATAGCATGATGGCACTTAATCAGAACAACAGGAAATCAAAAAGTTGAATTCAACTACCAGAAGAAAATCAGAACATGATGGTACTTAGAAATTCAAATTCAAATTCAAATTTATTCACAATTTACATTTGAAATGGTACATACAGTAGGAATAGATACCCGAAATGAGCATATGGTCGTGCTCGGGTACAGTCCAGTGGAGTCTACATAAATTTTACAGACATCAATAATAATGTTGATGATAGAAATAATAGTAACAATAATAATAGTAATAATAATAATAATAATAATAATAATAATAATAATAATAATAATAATAATAATAATAACCGTGACGGAGATAATACAAAGATAGTAATACAAATTAATTAATTAACAATAATAACAATAACAATAATAATAAAACAAAATATTAACAATAACAACATTAATACTAAGACTGATAAAATAAAATATAAAACCACTTAGCGAGAGTTAACACAACTTAAGTAAGCATATAATAACCAGAAAAAAATAACGAACTCGAAAATCAACAAAAAAAAGTTCGTTGTATCGCAGACGACAGCAACCGCCGCGCCGTATTGACATCGTGTTAATGCATTATTGGTAGGAGAGGGAGCCGAAGGTCTACATCCTGACGTTCTCTTCGAATCTTTTCATATATTCATGGGAAGTTAATCCTGAAAAACAAAACGTCTACGAGTCAAACTGTTCATTATTCCCAGGATAAATACAAATAATACTGAAATATATTAGTCAAGTTTAAGTTATAGATCTCCCCTTTTGTGCAAGAGGTATCATATCAAAATATTTCATGAATGGCGGGGAAAATATAAATTTCAAGAACTCTCTAGTGACACAGATAGTGACAAGTGCAATCAAGTGTATATCTATGGCGATGCTAAGAAATAATTTATTGGAAATATACACTGTTATTAATTAAGAAAATGATCTATTTATATATATTACAATATTTTATCTTATAGGTTACATGCAGCAGATAAATACAATAAATATTAGTAACATATAATGCTAGTAACACTTAAAATAATAGTAAAATTTAACTAATTTCATACAAACATTTTCACTTCATTTTTAAAATTAAAAATGTGTAAATTGCTTAGGTCTGGATTATTTTTCAATACTGAATTGTATAGTCTTGGTCCATAATTCCTACTCTGTCTTAATCCAGCTGTAGTGTGGCATTTAGGTTCTGTCAAATGAGTTGGGACATTTCTTCTGGTGTCATATATATATACATATATATATACATATATATATATATATATATATATGTTTTTCAGTTATAAAATTCATTCGATATTTGTGAAAATAAATTAGTAATGTATGTTTATATATTTGCTCAATTTTTAGTAGGGTTAGCAGTGGTTATTTCGTGAACTAACCAATGGTGTTACGAGATTCAAATTTCCGCCAAGGGATTGCATATGTTGTCCAGTTTCCAGAAACATACAGCTACGGTTTGTGTGACTATTGTAGCTGCTTCAGTGAGCTTTTATATTTGGAGAGAGCAAGTTTGCGTCGACTTCTCAGGCGTACAAATTTTGTGGATGTTTGTAATTACATTACAGGCTTATTACTAAAGTATTATTAAATAAGTATATAATAAATTTCAATCTTAAGACATATCAACTTGCAAATGTTTATTTGCTATGTAATAACAATATGAACGTTTTCGCCGTTTAGGGCATCTACAGATATAACAAAAAACATATAATCTCGACCTATAACAGTAAATTATGCAAATGACAAAGAATGGAAAGCAATATATGTAATACATAAGATTCATGAGCTATATGTAAATATGACATAATGCAGGATGAATATAGAGATAATCTTTGAATTTTAAAATTAGACAAGACGAATATTTTATACATATAGCTCATGTTACAATTAAATATACAATGTTTAAAATTTGTCAATGATGTTAAAATTTAAAATTTATAATGATGATAATAAAATATTTTAGAGTAATCATAGCTGAGAATTGTCGTGAGTTACAAGATAGTTTGCATAGCTGATGTTCGTGTATTTTGTAATTGTTTCATCTGAAAATTGAAATGGAGAAATAATAATGAATGAAAAAATATAAACGAGTTATTATATAGAGACGCAGATAATTATTATTATTATAAGATTACTTACTAAAAAACATTTATTAATGAACTAATGTTGTTTATGTTAAAGAATTGCTGTTCGGTGTGATTAGATTTGTTGAGATATTTGAATAAATGCTCATTGATTATGAGTGTAGTGGAATGTACGAGTATTTCGTAATAGATAAATCATAAGTTAGGTATGAATTTTAATCATACACTGAAATTTAAGTAGAGAAAATCAATATTGTAATTCGTAGAATTAGTAATAATTAGATGAGCTATAATACCAAATATATGTAAGTGATTTAAGGCAACGGTAATAATTAAAATAAGATTACTTACTTAGAGAGATCGTTGGCTTTTGAAATGGATGTTGTTTGACGATTGGTGACTACTCTAATTTGACATCCTATTACGTGTCTTCACGTTTATTGAAGTATATAAAATGAAGATGTTCTATAAATAAAAGAATATTAACTATTAATTTGCTTTTCAATTTTATGTATTACATATATTGCTTTCTATTCTTTGTCATTTGCATAATTTACTGTTATAGGTCCAGATTATATGTTTTTTGTTATATCTGAAGATGCCCTAAACGGCGAAAACGTTCATATTGTTATTACATAGCAAATAAACATTTGCAAGTTGATATGTCTTAAGATTGAAATTTATTATTTACTTATTTAATAATTTACCAGGCATATTGATATATAAAATGAATTGTAAATTATTACTAAAGCTAAGCATATGATATTTGGTACAAAGATTTATTGTATCTTCATGATATTTTAGAAAATGTTTTTGGAATTTTAGATACAGCTGTAGTCGCCATATAGGCTTAGCTTTACTGATAGAAATCTTAGCTGTTTGAGGCGAAATTTTGTTGAGTATTAAGCGTTACATCTTATACTTTTTAAAAATTGTATTACAATACGAATTTTAGAAATCTGAAGACAAGATGTGATAACAAAAAAGAAAACGGAGACGCAATGGGTTCAGTGTAGCTTCTCTTTGAATTGTTATCATGCTAAGTGTCAATGATAAGTGCTAGATGACTTACTTGCAAGAATTGTGACAGAAGATGAAACATGGCTCCACCATTTTGGATCGGAGACAGAGGCAGACAATAGAGTTGCATCATGAAAATTCACCAAAGAAATAGGAATTCAAAAGTACACCTTCGGTAGGAAAAGTTATGGCTACAGTATTTTTCGATTCAGAAGGACTCTTGCTTTTGGACATCATGCCACACGGAACCACCATTAATTCTGACGGGTATGTGGCAACTCTCAAGAAACTTCAAGCTCGACTGAGTCGTGTTCGACGACATCGGGACAAGCAGGATGTTCTGCTATTGCACGACAACGCACAGCCATATGTCAGTCACAAGACCACAGACCAGATCAGAAAATTCGGATAGACAACAGTGAAACATCAGCCTTACAGTCCTGAACTGGAACCGTGCGATTTGATAAACTGAAGGATCCCTTCGCGGAACGAGATTAGAAGATGACTCCCTTGTGCACGCTGCTAAAGAGTGGCTCAGACGTGTTGGTCCAGACTTTTACCATGCTTGTCTAGAGGCCCTCGTTCCTAGGTTACGTAAGGCAGTTGAAAGGGACGGGGATTATGTGGAAAAGTGACATTTTGTTCCTGAAGGATGCTTTTACATTCTGTGAAAATAGCAAATCTGTAGGATAAAAATATAATTTTTAAACAAATGTTATGCATTACTTTTGGAATTACCTTAGTAATATAGGCTATAGTAAAGTCCGTAAAAAAAGTGCTCACCCTTTCAGGGCAAAGAAGATCCCTTTTCAATTTCAATTTTTACTTTGCTTTCATTCTTATTATGTGTTGATATGTATTTCTATGTTTTCTTGCTATGAATATTAGACGGAATTACTATGTTTGAAGTCTTGTAACAATAAATGAGAATTTCACTTGACTTTAATGAATTTTTCCACAATTTTTCTACCTCTCACGAAATTATCACTGTGATATCACGAAATAACCAACCTTTTAGCTTAAGTTCTAAAAGTGGTTTTTGGCACTTGTTCAAGAACGTGTTCAATCTTTTATGTCTCCAGATTTGTACAGCAAATTATAGTCTTTTAGATGAAAAATCGGAATAAGGATATATTTACACATTTGCATTTTAAATTAATTTTCATGAAATTATCACGAAATTACCAATGTTTACCCTACTTGGAATTCAGAATAAATAAATTTTGTCGGATAATCAAGTGGTTTATGCAGACAAATTTTGATGATACGTTTTTGTAGTAATATTAATGGGGTTAGGATAGTCTTTGTCATTCCACCCCATCCTATTATTCCGTATTGAATGACTGATTGAAAGAAGGCTAGATAAAGAACACGAAGAACATAAAAATAACTCAGGACAACAAAGGAAAGGAAGATAAAGAATGTTGAATTCATCTATTATAATAAAATCAGAGCATGATGGAACCTAGACATAATTGAAGACATCAAAGACAAGAAATAAACTTTACTATACAAAAGAAACAAAAGGCAGATTGAAAACTTACACAAACACATAAATAAAATGCATCCAAAACTACACTACACTACATAACCTACTGGAAACAAAAAGCAATAAATCCATACATTTCTTACACATCACAATAACAAAAACAGACAACAAATGTACAGGTTCAAAATATACAGGAAGCCCACTACCACGGTATCACACATATACAACATTTCCAATCACTCCATATAACACAAACACACAGCATTCCGATCCAAGATACTTTAAACAGACAGAAAACATGATCAAACAGTATGGAAAACATGCAAACATAATATACCTACAATACTAATTTTGGTTTCCATGAACTTTTAGATATTACTTATGAATCTTGTTTTTCAGATTATAAATTATCAATTCCTCCTCTTGTTTTTGTATTTCTTCCACAGGAATCCTAATTATCGCACGTATCTCCTGAGATATTCCCAGTTGCAATACTTTATGTTGCTTGCTTAAGGCACGTATTTCATTTCCTCACAGTTGGCACTGTTTTCTGAACTGTGTACATTTTCGCCTGATTTGTTTCTAAAAACAAAAACATCTAACATTATCTCCTCACGGTGCTTCACATGATTCCTTTTCTGTCTCTAAAAGTTTAAACTCCGAGTGGGAGAAGGCAAAGACTTAACGACTCGTTTGAGATGGTCTTCATCAAACTAAATGAAACCCCAGTCTCTTCGCTAGTCGAATCCACAATATTGTAGGGTAACTTAAATTGCTTCTTCGCTTTAAAATTTTGTGCTACGTTATTAACAATGGTACTTGTACTGTGTGTCCGTTTTGTTATGTCTCATCCCGGTTTTACCCACCAATTTCTGCTGACACTTCTGTGAAGGTTAGTGGCTGGGCTGCTAATCTAGTCTAGCTCTTTCATGAAAATATTTGCTGTAGACTAAATTGGTGTCTACATATTACACAATTGTTTAAAATGAAGTGTCCATTAAGTCACCGTTACGTGATTTCCTCCTTTTCGACGACCCTGCAGCATTACCACTCGAACGGACAATATTAATCCCTTGAATGAACTTGTCATGGATATGTTTAACCTCTACTATATGTAGGCCTATAATAATTGATCGAAAAATGTAGCAGTCCTTACAAAGTTATACTACCGTAGATTCTTGCATAACTTAGGCTATATCACAATGTCAGATTTTCAGTATTATGTTGATACTGCTGGTAATGTTATTTTTACAGTACAGTCTGATCCGTTTGGCTTTATTATTATAAAGCTATTATGATAGTAGGAAAAATTTCTTGCTGGTTATGGGAGTTTTCATATATGAAGGGTACACGGGAAAAACGAACAATGTCACAGTTCTGTTAAGGGTAACGTCGTTATCTAATTCATTGTATTACTACTAACTTTGGTGTTATTTTTACCAAAAGTGGTAAAGGAGAATTAAAACCACAGATACACTCATCAGTTCCTTCATTTCAAGTAGAAACACCAATAAATTTTGCAGTAATATACTGAAATAGATCATAACCTCACCCTTAATGGAAATGTGACATTGTTCGTTTTTCCCGTGTATCCTTCATATGACAATCAATAATGCATAATCTGAAAGGACAAATAAAAATCGTAGATGTTTAAAATGACTACTACAAATCAACAGCGGGCAAAATGTGTTCTTTGGTATGCTAAATTTGAGAATGTTAAAAGAGTTAAAAGGGAATTTCGACGTGAATATGGTGTGCGTAATGTACCTAAATACGATTGCATAATGTTGTGGTATCGAACACTTGTATAAACAGGTTCTGTGTTAAAAAATCATCCAGGAGGTCGTAGGCGAAACTCGGTACGAGACGCAGCTATCTCTTGGCTTGGTCCCCAATTTTCCCAGATCTAACCCCTCCTGACTTCTACGAGTAGGATTTTGTTAAATGGGTCATTTGCAGAATTTCTGTAAAAAATAACGTCCATCAATTCTTACCCTTTCCACTATTGCATTTATAACGATAGAGTTATAAATTCCTAACAGTGAGTAGTTTCAATACTAATGTAGTAAACGTCACAACAATTATTTCCTTCATGTGGAATATTTCACTAGAATAAACTAAAATTCTCATAGTAACAGCTAAAATGCTGTGTCCATACTAGTTAAGTTTTTAAAATGGAGCATGATTATGCCAGATAAAGTTTTCTTTAATAATGTAATTTAGAAAAAAATCAAAGAAACATTTGATATTATCAAAACTTATTCATTTATGTCTGAGTTTATATGTCCTTAAATATTATTGCATAATTACTCTAGCCCAGTAAGTCAGTCAGGTCTGTTACAACATTCTGTTCCTATGGATACACAGTTGAAAAAGAAATCCCACAGATGTCAGCACAAGCCAAGATGATGCACAAAGAGTCATTTTGATTGTACTGCTATGTTCACCCATTTTGATTTGGCGAGATTGTGTGTCATACTCTTGCTTTACGTTTTAGTCTAAGCGTGCATTTTTACTCTGTCAGATCTGTTTGTGTTGTGTTTTCCACAAATAACAACATATAAAGTCAAGATCAAGAGGACATAATAGTGCACGTGTGCAGTAGTTAAGTTGCTATTTTGCAGATTTTTAAGCAAAAATATTTTAGGTTAGCACATGCTTATGTTTGCTTTGTCATGTCTGTTACCTGTCAGATCTGTTACTCCATGTCATGTCTGTTACATCATTCAAAACAGTGCTGTAAAGCAAGATGAATGTACAGTGGCTGATTACTATGACAGAGACATTGCACTACATTAATACATGCAGAATATGCACTAAATAGTACTTTAATTTTGACGTTCTCAATCGTCCATTTGTTATACAAATTTTGAAAATGACCTAAATACATTGTCTATTTACAGAAACCCACGAACATTGATGATCTGAGAGTAAAAATTATTTAAGCTTATCAACAAATCACAATGTTACAACGGACATTGGCTGAACTGCATCACCGTTATGAGTTGTGCAGGGTTCGCAATGGGGGTCATGTTGAGTTCTGAGGAATCTCCCATCTCTCAGTGTTGTATGCACAAAGTTTCAACAAATAAAGTTCAGTAATAAATGTCACACGGTGTTTTTATTTTATTCATACCCAAGCGGGCCACCCTGTATGTCAAGTGCATGAATTACTTGGAAATATACAGAGTGGATCATAAGTCACAGCACTCCTGCATACCTATGGATCTACTGAGTTTATGAGAGTTCCATCCTTGTCACTGCAGAGTTAGGTACCCGTCTGTAACTCTGTGCAATTGCGTTAGTCTTCCAACCAGGCTAGAGTTCGCTTCTCGGTCTGGTCGTGGTGGACTTTGTGACGGACAAAGGAGATGCTGCAGAGAGTTTTTCTGGGATACTTCTGTTTCCCTCTTTCATTGTACCAACACTCCATCTCGCCTCATATATATATCTGCAATAGTTGAAAATAGGCTGAGATGAGGTACTTGCATAGTAGCTATAATATAGCTAAACATATTATGTTTCAGATGTTTCGTAGGAAGGATTTGGAACTCCGGGCTCTTGGTCGCATCAGATAATTATCTAGGGATGGGATCTGGTCCAATCAGAGCTAAGTTAAATGGCCCACCTCTCAGCAAGGATTCAGGAATGTCATTCAAATAATCTCTCTCACTTGAACAATCATCGCATATGCAGGTGAGAAAGGTATATGTTCAATATTTTTAGAAGTAATCGAGGCTAGTATACTGAACCACATTATGTAACAAATTTCTCAATCTCCGAAATTATTCTTTACACATGAAAGATATCATGTTTTTAGATTAGTTAATACTTTCAGGAGATTTGTTTTCTTTACGGACGCCTCGCTAGTTACGAGGAGGTCTAAGCTTGTCGGGTTGTCTACTATCCAGGCTTACCATGAAGGTCTTTGTGGTGTAACATGTTATGTTATCAAATAATTTATCTTGTATCCAAACACAATCACCTTTTTACATTAATGCATGGCATTACATTCATGATTTATTTTGTACTGTAATACGTCCTAATTTCGAACGGAGTCTAAATGTTTATTCTCACAAGTATGTTAATAATAATAATAATAATAATAATAATAATAATAATAATAATAATAATAATAATAATAATAATAATAATGGACCAGAACGTGACGTTGTTTCCTTCGTAATGTGATACGTTTCTAAAAATTTCTATACTAGTTAAGAAAATATTAACAAGTGAGAGATTATTGTATTTCGTATGATTCCATTATTTTTAATAACATTATTAAATGTGAATTTATTTAAGTTATTTCGTGATAGTTTAGAAGTGAATAATAATAATAATAATTATTATTATTATTATTCTTATTATTATTATTATTATTATTATTATTATTATTATTATTATTATTATTATTATTATTTATTTGACTGAATTGAAACAAATAATTTAAAATATTGTTACCTAAATTATCAAGCTAAACAGGCTTTATAAATGACATGGCATTCACTTCTAAACTATCACGAAATAACTTAAATAAATTCACATTTAATAATGTTATTAAAAATAATGGAATCATACGAAATACAATAATCTCTCACTTGTTAATATTTTCTTAACTAGTATAGAAATTTTTAGAAACGTATCACATTACGAAGGAAACAACGTCACGTTCTGGTCCATGATCCTCTGTCTGAGACAGAGTCTTTGGTACACAGCAACGAACAGTAATCTATTTGGAATCCCACAATTTGAAAATCGTAGCCAACAGAGGTCCCTTGTCACGCTTGCAGATCCTCTTACTCTTCCGTACATTAAATGAATAAACTATCGGCTAATTCTTCTTCAGTGAATCCTTCCATTAAGTCAAGTGAGGTTCCTGCAAGGTTAATCAGCCTTAACTGTTTATACTGGGGCGAGCGGGCGGGCATAATAATAATAATAATAATAATAATAATAATAATAATAATAATAAAATAATAATAATAATAAATAATAATAATTTATTATTTATTTATTTATTTATTTATTTATTTATTTGTTTAGAATATTAACGTGCAAAACAACAGCACAAGGCCAATTATAGTTTAGCACAAGGTACAAAACAAAACAAAACAAAACATCAAATGATGATGAGAATGAATGATAGAAATGGCAGTGAAATGGAATACAATCAATATAATAGTCATCATTAATCTTAGACCAAATGCAACAAAATAAATAGCAATATCTAACAATAATAACAAGTAAGGATATATCATGATAAACTCAAAAGGTGTATACTACACATTAAATGGATCCAAGCTTAATCTATGCAAATTAGCATATTTTATACATCTGCAGATCGGAGAGAGAGAGATTTTGAATTTCTATTATAAAAAATGTTATGAAATCGTAAACCTTTAGCAGGAATACGAAGACTGATATTGCTTATGAATGATTCACAATCAATATCACCCTTAATGACTTTACAAAAAAATAAATAATCAAGATCTTTACGTCTGGCAAATAAACTGCAGCAGTTAAAATATTTACAGTTAATCTCATATTTATAGTAATCGGAATTTGGTAAAAATCTATAAGAACACAAGGAAATAAATTTTCTTTGAATATTCTCCAATTTAGCCGAGTCAGTGGAAGTAATGGAGTTCCATACAACAGATGCATATTCAAGCTTGGATCTAACCAATGTATAGTATAAAATTAATAAACACATCGGAGTAGAAAAAGAATACGAGTAAGTTATAGATCTAATTAGACCAAGCATTCTTAATGAATGGGTATAAATATAATGCACATGATCATGGAAATATAGTTTAGAATCAAGTATGACACCAAGATCTCTAATACTATTTTTCTTAGTAATTATGACATTACTAAGAGAATAATTAAATTTTAAGGAAGTAGTTTTCGGTGAGGAGGAAATGTCAAAAGTTTTGGATAGCTTAATTTTCTTTCCATTTTCAACACACCATCTTGAAATTGAATTAATGTCATTTTGTAGAATTTGACAATCAGCCAAACTATTCATTTTACGAAAGATTTTGAGATCATCCGCAAATAAAAGACACCTAGAACTTATTCTTTTACTTATATCATTTATAAATAAAAATAAGAGAGGTCCCAATGTAGACCCTTGAGGAACTCCACATAAACTATTAAATGGAACCGAGAGAGGATTAACTAGTCGAACACAAGATTGTCTATCTGTTAAATAATTTTCAAACCAATTAACGTAGTTAGTGGAGAGACCAAAATTACTTAATTCATTTAATAAAATTTTCTGAGGAACAACATCAATTGCTTTGCTAAAATAAAAATAAATTGAGTCAATATGACCTTGAGTTTCAACTGTAGGCATTATGAGATTCAGATAGGAAACTATATTAGTAGTAGTAGATTTCCCTCTAGTAAATCCATGTTGGGCTGAATTAATCTTATTTTTAACATAAAATGAAATGTGTTTGAGTATTATTTTTTCAAAAATTTTAGAAAAATTGTTTAGGATAGAAATAGGTCTATAATTAGTAACACTGTTTTATTACCATTTTTAAAAACTGGGATAATAGATGCTTCCTTCCAAAGTGAAGGATAAATTCCTGTTTTTAAACTAAGATTGAATAAAAAAGTTAAAACGGGTATGAGAATACTGGAGCAACCCTTAATTATAAAATTAGGAATGCTATCCGTACCTTTAGATTTATTAGGTTTTAACTCTTTAATGGCTTTAGTTACATCATCGGATGTAATTTTTGGCAGGGGCAAATAGTCAGTGATATTAGAATCATATGTAATGAAATTAGAATTACGATTTTGTTGAACAGATTTAAATTGATCAGCAAATGCGTTTGCAATTTCTTTTTGATCTGTGATGTGGACGCCATTTGTTATTAATTCTGTGGGATTGCTATTAGTTTTTCGAAAAGTTTCAACATATTTCCAAAATTTATTTGGTTCATGCTTTAGGTTATCATCATTGTTATTATTATTATTATTATTATTATTATTATTATTATTATTAGGAACATTAAATCTAGACGTTTGAGATGGGCAGGACATGTATCATGTATATGCATATAGAGTGTTAGTTGGGAGGCGAAGGGAAAAAGACCTTTGGGGAGGCCGAGCCGTAGATGGGAGGATTATATTAAAATGGATTTGAGGGAGGTGCGATATGATTGTAGAGACTGGATTAATCTTGCTCAGAATAGGGACCGATGGCGGGCTTGTGTGAAGGCGGCAATAAATCTCCGGGTTCTCTAAAAGCCATTTGTAAGTAAGTAATAATAATAGTAGTAGTAATAATAATAATAATAATAATAATCTATCTGCTCTTAGAATTATGTACCAATATAAACATTACTGCTAAAAGAATTGTGTTCTTACATGATTACCACGATACTACGACGAGGATATAAGAGACGAGGAGGGAGACATAAATCTTCATTACTCTACCGGAAATCGAAACCCAGTCCCTGGATCTGAGCTTGATACGCTACCACTCGAGCCACAGAGGAAAATGTTTTCTTCTATTGGAAGTCTTATGTTAAAAGAATGAATTCTGAAGTCCTCATTGATGTTTCAGTATCTTTAATGCGACCTTGATGAGTTTCTGAATGTTTCAGTATCTACAACACTTTGGCGTGCTGAATATGAAAACAAAGGTGACGACGGTCTGTCCAATTTTGAATTGCAAATGTGCAAGGAGACGAGGTAAAGTAAATTAAAAAGGAAGGAAACGTAACAGCAAGGCGATATAATTACAAGCTCCACGTAGTCAGCCTGCCGCGCCGGTGAAATTGAATCCACCGTGCGAAAGAGAGTGTAGATTAAAACAGCCTGTAGCCATAGACGACACCATGTAACGGCGATTGTAGCGTGGACACTGCGAACGAAAACGCTCCTTCTCCTCCAGTTTCACAATAAAATTATGCCAAACTCTTACCTTGTACTAGCTTCCTCATCTGTGATTCATGCTTATAGGCCTACTTTCTTGCAGACTAACATTTAAGTAGCAACCGGCGTAGCTCAGAGGGAAGCTGAGTTTTCTTGTTGGTCCTGAGCTGCGGTCAGTTGTTTATTCAATTCCCGCTTGGGTTGATTTTATCTTTCCGAGATTTTCCCCGACTCTGAAAAAAACTCAGGCAATTTAATGACGAATCCTTTAATTCATCTCACCAATTAGATCGATTCTAAATACCCTGTAGTTGACATAGCATCGTTAAATAGTGGATTAAAACATTTAAGTTCTATAAAACGACGGTAATGTGTTTCCATTTGTTAACACGGCGCAAATTTGATATCTAGCCTACGGCTCGGATAATTATGTGCTTAAAATTCCACCAACATCTATTTTATGTGCTTAAAATTGAAAAATAGTGTTTATAAAATTTCCTCACGTCGGAATATACATTATTTTGTGAGTTATGTGCTTAAAGTTGACAAAATACGTTCTTGAAACTTACAAAATGTAGGCTTAAATAAAAAAATGCATATTTGTGTCATTGCCAATTAGAAACAGTTTAACAATAAATATTGTTGAAAAACTTTACACTTTCACGTTTAAGGTTACATAAATCAGTTAAGTAACATATACCAGAGATAGACTTATTAATACTGTTAGGTATGAATTGTATAAAACATATGAAACATTATAAAACGATATTACAGAAAAGAACTACAACAATTGGGTAACATTTCATTTGTATAGAAAATGAAGTTTGTATATCAGTGAAGGAATTCATCAATACTGACAATTTAGCAATAATAAACATGCTAAATATAAATTCAATATTCTGAATGTCAAAATGTGTAACAATATAGGGTAAACATTGGTAATTGCGTGATAATTTCATGAAAACTAATTTAAAATACAAATGTGTAAATATATCCTAATTCCGATTTTTTCATCTAAAAGACGATAACTTGCTGTACAAATCTGGAGACATAAAAGATTAGATACGTTCTTGAATATGTGCCAAAACCACTTTTACAACCTAAGCTGAGAGGTTGGTTATTTCGTGATAACCTTGGTAATTTCGTGATATTGCATTGATAATTTCGTGAGAGGTAGAAGAATTGTGGAAAAATTCATTAAAGTCAAGTGAAATTCTCATTTATTGTTACAAGACTTCAAACATAGTAATTCCGTCTAAAATTCATAGCAAGAAAACATAGAAATACATATCTACACATAATAAGAATGAAAGCAAAGTAAAAATTGAAATTGAAAAGGGATCTTCTTTGCCCTGAAAGGGTGAACACTTTTATTACGGACTTCACTATAGCCTATATTACTGGGGTAACTCCAAAAGTAATGCATAACGTTTGTTTAAAAATTATATTTTTATCCTACAGCTTTGCTATTCCACAGAATTTTAGATGCATCCTTAAGGAACATAAATCACTTTTCCACATAATACACGTTCCTTTCAACTGCCTTACGTAACCTAGGAACGAGGGCCTCTAGACCAGCACGGTAAAAGTCTGGACCAACACGTCTGAGCCACTCTTTAGCAGCGTGCACAAGGGAGTCATCTTCTAACCTCTTCCGTGAAGGGATCCTTCAGTTTACCAAAGAGATGGTAATCGCACGATGCCAGTTCAGGACTGTAAGGCGGCGTTTCACTGTTGTCTATCCGAATTTTCTGATCTGGCCTGTGGTCTTGTGACTGACATATGGCTGTGCGTTGTCGTGCAATAGCAGAACATCCTGCTTCTCCCGATGTCGTCGAACACGACTCAGTCAACCTTGAAGTTTCTTGAGAGTTGCCACATACCCGTCAGAATTAATGGTGGTTCCGTGTGGCATGATGTCCACAAGGAAGAGTCCTTCTGAATCGAAAAACACAGTAGCCATAACTTTTCCTGCCGAAGGTGTACTTTCGAATTCCTATTTCTTTGGTGAATTTGCATGATGCCTCTCCGTTGTCTGCCTCTGTCTCCGGTCCAAAATGGTGGAGCCATGTTCCATCTTCTGTCACAATTCTTGCAAGTAAGTCATCTAGCACTTATCATTGACACTTAGCATGATAACAATTCAAAGAGAAGCTACACTGAACCCATTGCG
Organism: Periplaneta americana; assembly: GCF_040183065.1. Lineage (NCBI taxonomy): Eukaryota > Metazoa > Arthropoda > Insecta > Blattodea > Blattidae > Periplaneta > Periplaneta americana. The sequence goes on from NC_091119.1 coordinate 92,227,377, forward strand.
TCTCCGTTTTCTTTTTTGTTATCACATCTTGTCTTCAGATTTCTAAAATTCGTATTGTAATACAATTTTTAAAATAGTATAATGTGTAACACTTAATGCTCAACAAAATTTCGCCTCAAACAGCTAAGATTTCTATCAGTAAAGCTAAACCTATATGGCGACTACAGATGTATCTAAAATTCCAAAGAACATTTCCTAAAATTTCATGAAGATACAATAAATATTTGTACCAAATATCATATGGTTACCTTTAGTAATAAGCCTGTAATGTAATTACAAACATCCACAAAATTTGTAAGCCTGAGAAGTCGACGCAAACTTGCTCTCTCCAAACATAAAAGCTCACTGAAGCAACTACAATAGTCACACAAAGCTTAGCTGTATGTTTCTGGAAACTGGACAACATATGCAATCCCTTGGCGGAATTTTGGATCTCATAACACCATTGGTTAGTTCACAAAAGAGCAAAGAAAAAGTATCACGAAATAACCACTGCCACGAAATTACCAATGTTTACACTATGCGTCAAATATCAACCGAGTATTCAAAATTACCTAATATTAAAGTAATTTTTGAATGGGCATTGTTTTACTAGTAGGCCTAAACTGAAATTAAGACTTCGGAATATGTATTATATGTCTTTGTCGTGTTAAATTTTACCGTACCTGGTTAACATGTTTCAGCCTGTTATGGACCATCTTCAGAACTGGTTGGTGCTGGCCTTGGCGCCATTTGTTTGTGTTTCCTGTGGGGGGTGTGTTTGTGTAGTGTAATGTGGAGTCAAAGAGTGTGTGTTCTGAAATTGAGTTGTGTGTTGAGAATTTCATTTGGATATATTTTTGTGTGTCTATATATTTCGTATTGTTTTAATGTGTATAGTTTCTGGCTTTTTAGTTGAATAGCCTATGTAGAATTTACATGTCTGTGTTAATGTCTCTGTATATGTGTTAGCATTTGTGATGTGTGTTGAGACATAAACACAGACATAGAAATTCTACATATTCAATCAAAAAGCCAGAAACTAAAGACACTAGAATAATGCGAAATATATGATACACAAAAACATATCCAAATGAAATTTTATTCTCAACACACAACTCAATTTTAGAACACACACACTCTCTGGCTCCACATTACACTACACAAACACACCCCCACAGGAAACACAAACAAAAGGCGCCAAGACCAGCATCAACCAGTTCTGAAGATGGCCCATAACAGGCTGAAACATGTTAAACAGGTACGATAAAATTTAACATGAGAAAGACATATAATACATATTCCGAAGTGATATAGTGTTAAAAGTTGTGTAATCAAGACGTATAAAATTATGAATTTACGTAATTATCCGAAACGTATTGATATAATTGTAATATCCAAATTTTCTCCTATAAGTTTAATGCGTGTAAGTTGCAGACAAATGTTACATCTTTCATGTTTCCCGCCGTGTTCTATTTGGTAGTAAAGTCTTCCCTGCACTTTTAATCCTGATATCTGCAAAATTACGTCTGATTAAGGTTCTGGCTGATATGTACATCTATTATCAGGCAGTACACCTCACTTGACGATGTGTGCCAGAGGAAGAACAATTGTTTGTATACATCTGTAGTCTGATTAGTGTAATATGTGAGGCCTACTAGTCAGCGATGTATGTAATGGAGGGGTAAAGAACTTGGCCACCCAACCTCATTATCTCCTGGCTTAGTTGCATCATGAGTGATCCATAATTGGTGTCACTTATGAGGTTCAAACCTGTTTTCGGACAGTTGACTAAACAATAACAATCTGCAAAATAATTTTATTCATACATGAGCAACAGCTGTGATAAAAGCATTAAAGTAGGACACTAATTGGCCTACTTCTTTCAAATGCCATGTAGAAAGTACGAGTATTGCATCATTAAAACGGCTCAGAAACAAAGTAGAACTATATTCTCTGTAAGATTAAGGTTATTATACAATAATTAATATTTGTAAATTAATTAAGTTAACGTTACTTACATTGACAGCGGCTGTCAGATATTGGAATGACGACTTCTGAATCTGTGACACACTTCTCAAAGGTTTTTGTCGTCTGTTTTTCATTTTACCGAAGGACTAGCTACAGTGTGGGACTCACCTCACCGGCCCTGGTCGGAGGAGAACATCACAGGTGAAGCTGGGAGTGGTGATGTAGCGGAATTGATAAGATATGTTGACAGGCTGAAGGTCTGATCATTCAGCTACCGCAGGGGTTAATACTGAATACTGTTTTTATGAAGCTTTATCAGTTCGGAAGCTGGCGAATAGAAGCGTGGTTTCAAGTAGTTTTGGAGTGAGAAAGTTGATGCATTCCTTTTGCATTCTTCACAGGGCCAGTGAAGTGAGTCCTGTATAATGAGCACTACTTCTGCTATGCTATTCAATGTCACTCAGAAAAATCAACTTCTGACTGCACACAACACTGCACCTCAACTATTCAATTCTGAAACTGGAATAACATAGATGTTAAGGACAGTAAATTCTACGCTATGAATTGTTAATAATATCACGGCAAGAAAGGATGGCGTCATTCATTCCTGACCGTGGACCAAGTTTTGAGTTACACTGAATAATGCATTCAGCTGCAGTGACATACGGAAAGACATACGGTCTCTGATAACACCTAATCGAGTAGACGTTCATCAAAGCAGGATGTACAATATAATTGTCTACATTCTGAAGTAAGGCATATCAGTATAGTATAATATTATCAAATATTATTTCAATTCCTTGATATATAAGGAATATAACATATATTTTGAAGTAAAGCGTCTTTATCTTTGCAAATATACGTGGAAATACGCATTTAACATACGTGAACAAAACACGTATAGTAGCCTATTGTTGTTGTTTAGTCAACTGTTCGAAGACAGGTCTGAACCTCATAAGTGATAACAAGAAGGCACCACTTTTGAGGCAACTACGACAGGAGATAATGGGATAGGGTGGCCAGTTCCTTTCCACCTCCATTGTATACATCGCCGACTAGCTACATATTACACTAGTCAGATGCATACAAACAATTCTGTCGTCGATTTTAAAAAGGGGACATATACAAAATCACAAAGTGTTGGAAAATCGCAAAAACTATAACTAAGTTAACAAATTATAATGTTCACATATTGTTTTCTAATTAGATTACCATGCATACATATATTCAGGATTCAGGTACATTTTAATTTTTTAAGTCTGTTATGTTTTTTTTTTTTTTTTTTGCCATTTTCCAACACTTTGTTATTTTGGACGTGTCCCCTTTTGCAAATCGACAAAAGAATTGTTCTTCCTCTGACACATACCGTGAAGTGAGATATACTGCCTGATAATAGATGTACATATCAGCCATAACCTCAAACAGAGGATCGTATAGTATTATGGAATTATAATTACATTTACGTGCCATGTTCTGAAGTTGCTATCAGGAATCACCCCATCATTGACAAAGAAGTATACACGTACAGGATTAATAATAAAGTGAAGAGGCTGTAGATCTCCATTAACATTGTTTGATGATGATGATGATGATGATGATGATGATGATGATGATGATTATGAATGAAATTATGAATACTACTGGAATGGAAAGCGATAATAACATGTCGAAGCTTGAAGCAAATATCGTTCTATATAATCCAAAAATTCCTCTTGGACTTAGACAGGAATTGAATCCGGGTCTCCTCTCTCAATTGGAAGTCAACGCTGTAGCCCAGGAATGTTAAAGGGTCTGCATTGCGAGCTGTCAAGAAATCACACAATATTTCCTTAAGAGCGATGAATGTACGTTATCTTGCTAAAAAGTGAACCTTGTTGGATTTGTATTGCTTGTGTATGAGCACGTAACACAGGTTATTTTACATCCCTGATGTAGCTGTTGGGATAATGGTGTGACATCGCGAGATTACAACATACATTAATGATACGTGGCTAATTCACCAAGGAGCTTATGCGAGAATCAAAACGACGGAAATGATTTTATTCGGAGTTAGAAATGTGCAAGAAATTATCAAAATTAACTCAATAAGAAAAGAGAAAGTTGAGAAAATCTCAGGCATTAATTCGGTTCTGCATGTCGAAATATCGCTATCAAGAATCCACCTTTGAAAGAAGCCAAGTATGTCAAATATCTGGGTATCATTATTGATCAGAATTTAAAATGGCCTCATCACATTACTTATCTTTGTAAGAGGCTTCGTAAAACAATTTATAAATTCGTTAATCTTCGATGCTACTTACCTATTAGAGTTCTACGAAATGTTTATTTGGCCATTATTCAGTCTATCATTCAAAATGGTATAATTGTTTGGGGTGGAAGTACAAAAATTAATCTTAGTCCGTTAAATTTACTACAAAAACGAATAATTAAAATTTGTTTGAAGAAACGTTTCGATTATCCAACTAAATTAATTTATTCTGAATTTAATGTATTTAATATTGAACAAATTTATAAGTATACGCTGTTAAAATTTTATCATAAAAATCGTAATAAGTTTGTATTACAGACACACAATTATGACACAAGACGAAATATTAATTCAACATTAGTAGAACCTAAATGTCTCAAATCTGCTGGTCTAAAGCATAGCATAAATTTTGGCCCTCGGTTGTACAATGCTTTAACTAAATTACACCCAGAACTTCTAACATGTAACCCACTAACATATAACAAGAAACGTGTTAATATCTTCAATTTGATTAAATAAATTTATAGCCTATGTGTATGAATTAATCAACCTATATTATATTTGTATTCTATAATTTTGAAATATATATTAGTCCTACTTTTCACGTGCGATATTATTCTTCTCTAGTGTTAATATTATATTATATAATTCCATTGCCGCTGTAATTATATTTTAGTTCCTATTTTATTTTACTTATTTATATTATTATTATTATATATATTTTTTTTTAATGTTATAGTCTATCTGAACTGCGACCGAGCACGAGCGCTGCTCATTCGGTCTCAAATTTTGTTAATACTACTGTATCTTCTTTTTTATATTGCTTGTATTATTTTATTTGTATTTCTCTTTGTTTGTTTTGTAATTATATTTCTTTATTCTGTATATTTGAATTTAAATAAATAAATAAATAAAAATAAATAAATAAAGAGAGTGACACATCCAGATAGTTCCTATGCAGACCGGTCCCTGATGGTAATGTCACAGTCTAAGTATATACACTCACGAAGCTTGAGTTGATGAGGTTGCTAGGAACAATAGATTGTGCAAGTACTATTTCGCATTGTCTGTGATGAGGCGATAGTAGCGATCCTTGCGGTTAGCAACTATATATGGATGCATATTTATTACATACTGAGCTTCGTGACTGTATATACTAGACTGTGGTAATGTTCCGTCGGCATAGTAACGATAGTGCCGAGGAATCAAAGCGGTAAAGGCTGGAGTGAAACTGGTCTGCGTAAAAAAGTGTGTCCACCTCTGACAAGTAACGGAAACGAGCGGGCCGGGATTCAAATCCTGGTTGGGACAAGTTACCTGAATGAAGTTTGTCCGGGGTTTTCCCTCAACCAATTAAATCAGAATTACTGGGTAACTTTCGGCGTTGGACCTCGGACTTATTTTGCCATCATTAATCCAAAATATCATAATCATCCATACCACAACCCGAGTTAAAATCACGGTGCGGCATGCTGTACTTGTACAAGAGAGCGGCCATTCGGCTACCGAATCATTCGCAGAATAGGATTGGTAAGCACAATAAGCCTCAGACGCAGTGTAAGCCTTCGGGTTTACAAAAAAGTCTACGGATTTGTCCATACTCCGGAGTATGACCACTTGCCGCCCAACAGATTTTTTTAGGCACATGGAGTATGACCGGTTTGTATAGGAACTCCCTGTATTTTCTGATTAAACGTCTTTTCGTAATAAGTAATTCCCATTTCTTAATCATTAATTCAATATTTCAGTATACAAAGTTTTTCTTAAACTAACACACGAAATTCATGTGTTTACAAACTCAAATGTAACACCTGCAAAAACTTCTTCATAGGACAGACAGGCATATCGTTTTAAACACGTTAGAAAGAACACATCACAGCCATAACAAAATTACAAAACACCTCCACATATGCAGAACACATCACAAATGCTAACCACACCTACAGAGACATCAACACAGACATGGAAATACCACACATTCAACCAAAAAGCCAGAAACTAAACACACTAGAACAATATGAAATATACAGACACACAAAAACACACCCCAATGAAATTCTCAACACACAACTCAATTTCAGAACATACACACTCTTTGACTCTACATTACACCACAAAAACACACCCTCACAGGAAACAAAACAAGAGGCGCAAAGACCAACAACGACCAGTTCTGAGGATGACCCACAATAGATCGAAACATGTAACCAGGTACCATAAAATTTGACAGAAGAAAGTCATATAATATATATTCCGAAGTAATAAATATTATAAAAAGATGTATAACATTTTTTAAATATATGTATATACAATATTAATAGGCCTATGGTTTTACTTCTCATAGGAAATTTATTTTTTACATTTTCAATGGTACCAAATAATTGCATGTTATTTTGATTATTGATGGGCTCAACGTCTCAACTCTAATTACAAAGGGTCTCTAGGGACTAAACAATACAGACAAGGAGAGATTTATTATCTCATTAACCGAATTTATTGTTATTTGATTAATTGTATATTAATGGATGTCGTGATTTGATCCAACCGACCGGCAACAGTATGCTCATTTACTCAATTCTTATATTCAATAAATCGAGGGACTCTTAAAAATTTGGAGACGGCAGCGCGCTTGCGCCGAGTTACGGTAACTATTGCTCAGTGACGGAATGAGTAATACAGTCCATTCGCGCTTAAGGACACTGGGTAGTGATGTTTGCGAGGTCGATCCCGGCTTAAATGCGACAGGCTCATGTCAGTAGATTTATAGATTTACTGGCATGTAAAAGAACTCCTGCGGGACAAAATTCCGGCACACCGGTGACGCTGATATAACCTCTGCAGTTGCGAGCGTCGATAAATAAACCATAATTTGAATTTAAAAGCATTATACAATACTTATGCGTGCAGAAAGGACAGAGCAGTATCAGATGTGTGATGCACCGATCTATAAGTACAGTAATACCTAAGTCGACTAATTCTACTACTAATACTACTGCTGCTACTACTACTTCTGCTGCTACTGTTACTACTACTACTACTACTACTACCTATTACTATCACTACTGCTACTACTACTACTACTACTGCTTTACTACTACTACTACTACTACCTATTACTATCACTACTGCTACTACTACTACTACTACTACTCCTACTGCTGCTGCTGCTATTACTACTACTACTGCTACTGTTACTACTACTATTACTACTGCTGCTGCTACTGTCACTACTGCTCCTACTGCTGCTGATGCTATTACTACTACTACTAATACTGCTACTGTTACTACTACTACTATTACTATTACTACTACTACTACTACTATTGTTATTACTACTACTATAATAATAATTAACATGTTTTTTATATAGAATAGGCGCGAATAACGGAGCTAGAAGAGCTAAAACTACCCGAAATAAATACTGAAAAGTAAGTCAGGGTAAGCTACCGAATTTCTCTCCAAAATTCCAAAAACATGAAACTCTTATGTGGAGGTGACTTTGTTAAAATTGTTACAACGCAGCATCTGACGAAATATCCTCCCAAAATTGTATACATATATTGAAACGTTTTTCCTGACGTATAAGCGAAATAGAATAAATATGGGTTGATATTCAGGCTCAATTATAAAGTCAAATGAAATATTTTTGTGATTTTCCTTGACAATATATGAAAACACTGATGCTAGCGACACTGAACAATCAATAGTACTTATTAAGATAGTTCTGACTTTAAAATTCACACAGAATATTGTTGAATCTTTCGATATTCGTTCAAGCTGGACACATTTTCATACAGTTTGTCTTCTCCGACATTCATTCGCGTCTTATGTAGGCCTACCACACATCAAAAAGCAGAAAATGCCGTCATACTCAAGCGGGCTTGTGAAACAGTGAATAATATTCAATTTAAATACAATTACAATTCAAGTACGTATTAAGGTGTAGGGTAATGTAAGAGTAAAATGAATTGGCTGGGTCACCGGTTAAGCAGAAACTATTTATTGCAGGATGCCTATATTAACTAAATGTAAAAAATACAGAATATAATGCGTAATTGAGGTTATATAGCACAATATTTGTCACATTAATTTGTGGTTTCTGAACAGTATCTTTTATGCATATACTTGATGAAGCGTTGATGTTAAATTTCTTCTCAGGTTAGTAGCTACTTTTATTTTTCAACAGAGCCATTTTACTTTATAGCTCACACCCAATTCCTCACCCTGGAGAAAAGTGCTAAATTCAACACTGTATTTGCATAACTCAAGAACGTTCTTATGTGACACGAACCTTATCACTTGAGCCACAGCGAAGGACTTCATCTCTTCTTACCGCTTCCGGAGTTGCAGCATAGTGCTTATGAAGTAAGGGAACACGTCAGATCCTGTTCAGTACATGTCGACGGTAACGTAATGGCGACGGGCGTAACACATGTTAATATAAAAGGACCGTTATGAGGAACACGTGTTTTCGATGTTTTCTTTTCACACAGAAACTTTAATATCACGTTCCGAGCACTTGGCGTTATGGTGACACTTGTCTTCATTTGTTTAGATTACGAAGCCCCATCCATCATGGCGTTCGCGCGATACATCATATCAAACTTCCGTTATTCTTTTCTTGGCGCTTAGAAAGGATCTTGGGAGGAAGGAAAGGAATTTGTATACCATGAGCAGCCAAACCTTACAGACAAGATCTCACTTGTAATGATTCTTCTAGACCTATCTGCATAAAATATATTATTATTATTATTATTATTATTATTATTATTATTATCATCATCATCATCATCATCATCATCAAGTACGTGAACTTTGTATCATTCCATTCTCACGCTTATAAGGACTCTTGAATGAGCATTAGATATTCAGAAGGGTCAATACTTCCTGGTCATGTGGCCAAATGGTGTAAAGCAGTGGTGGGCAGATCTTAAGATACTACCCGCCACACAGAGGAGAGTTTGTATGGCAGGGGAATGTACTTCATCCCTTTCATGTGCAGTGGCGAATTGTAAGAGAAACATAATATAAGGTATGAGCACACATTATCTCTGCCGTGCGTTAAGTATGTTCTCATCAATGTTTTACAATTAAATTAATTGTACACTTTTTTTACAAGAAGTTGATATAAAAATAAATGATAATTTACCATAAGATCCATGCTGACTGAGCAAGGATCGAACGTTCATCTAAAGCTAGTGAATACACTATGAATTGGGAAATACTAGATTTTAGTTGCTCATCCACCAGATATGAAATATCTTCTATTCTTCTCCCTATAGTTAGTAAAGTCCGCGTCACCGTTTTTGGCATGTGAAATAAGTAACAGGAACGTTAAGAACGAGTGTTTTACCTTTGTCGCAGTCAATCTGACAACTATGTTTGACAAATGGCTGATGTAACGTGTATAGGAAGTCGTACTATTCTCAGCTGCACTAGCAACATGCTCACAAACTGGCCACTATACTTTAGGACATACGCCAAAAACGCTGGCGCCATCTATACGACGAGACAAACTAATGTTTTCATATTGTTCCTTTTTTTCAGGGGACATAACACTCGCCACACTTATTAAAGATGTTTTAACAAATTCCCGGTCGCTAAAAGGTTTCAATGATTTTGCGACTTCCCATGCAACTATGTCACTGGCAAGAATTTTCTTTTGTTTTTGAGTCAAGACATTCGCTTCCTCTCTATTCTGGTTACTTAATATTTCGGTTTTTAATTTTACAAGCTGTTCCGTATGTTGCGGCCCTATAAATTGAAATAGAAAGAAATAGAAAAGAAAATGGATCAGATAGAGTGGAATTTTCTTTAAAAATTTTTGAAAACAGAAAAGTCATCGAGCTAATATTATTACTTTAGCTTATTGTGTAGGACTGAACTTCAAACTACGACTATTTTCCTGTAATTAAGCTGCGATTCTTATGACATTGTGATATCTGTGTATATTGCTTCTATGCGTTCATATAAAGATTTTGTTGCATAGTACGCATATCACGTTTTCTCCACGAGCACACCAGGAGAATTTTTTCTTCCCAATCTACTTGGAATGGGCGTTTATGAGTAATCAACATCGCAAAAACAATCCGTCACATCGACTAAGGGTCGCTTACAGAGGGGGTGGAAGTTGGTGGGAGGAACGTGACGTTAGAGCCCTCCCCGCTACCTGATGTAACCATGATTACCAGTTTGCCCGCGTCTGGTGTAAAGCCATCGACTTTAGACAACACAGACTTGATTTGGTTTACGAGAGCCGGATCCTTGACTTACACTGACAGCAGCGACGCGTTGTGCGCCCTATATGCGATGATTTTTTCAAGTCCGATGGCTTGCCGTTGGGTATCATTCGTGAATCCGGTTCTGAGAGACGGGTAATTTTTTCTCAAATCTGCAGCGCAAGGTCCAATCCCCAAACGAACTTCATTCCCAGGGCTCTAAACCCCTAGCCTGATTAAGGCCTATATCAGCATCAGACATGAAATAAATGAGAGGTGGAGAATGTTGATGAAGTGACAAGAGGAAACTAGGAGTACCTCAAATAAAAGCTATAAACGTGCGAATACTAAATGAGACAGTAAAGCAAGTGAACAGCTTCAAATATTTGGGCGTACTTATTATAAGCAGTAACATGGGCTTCTGCAAAGACAGCAAAAAGATAGCAATGGCAAAGGAAGCTTTTGATAGATCTCTGAAAAAAAAAAACTAAGGAAGAGACTAGTGAAGTGTTTTGTATGGAATGTGGCATTGTATAGGGGCAGAAACATGGACATTAAGACGAAGTGAAGAGAAGCGATTGCAGACATTTGAAATGTGGATATGGAGAAGAATGGAACGTGTGAAATGGACAGACAGAATAAGAAATGAAGCTGTGTTGAAAGTAGGCGAAGAAAGAAATGAACGGTAAACGGGAGAAGAATTCGGGGCAGGAAAAGATATCAAATGTTAGACGACATTCAGGTATATGGATCTTATGCGGAGGCTAAGAGGAATACAGAAAATAGGTAAGACTCAAGAATGCTGGGTTTGCAGTGCAAGACCTGTCATTTGGCATCATTTCACTTAGTGTTCTGCCCAAGCGCAGATCTTTCGCTGCAAAGCCAGCTTTCTCCAATCTTTCTTATTCTCTACCTTTCTTTTGTTTCCTCATATGATCCATATATCTTAATATCTCCTATCATCTGATATCTTCTTCTACCCCGAACTCTTCTCCCGTTCACCATTCCTTCCAGTGCATCCTTCAGTAGCCAGTTTCTTTTCAACCAGTAGCCCAACCAATTCCTTTTCCTCTTCTTGATCAATTTAAGTATCATTCTTTCTTCACCCACTCTTTCCAACACAGCTTCACTTCTTACTCTCTCTGTCCACTTTACACGTTCCATTCTTCTCCATATCCATATTTCAAATGCCTCCATTCGCTTCTCTTCTTTTCGTCGTAATGTCCACGTTTCTGCCCCATACAATGCCACACTCCAAACAAAACACTTTACTAGTCTCTTTTTCCAGAGGTCCGCAGAAAATGCTCCTTTTTCTATTAAACACTTCCTTGGCCATTGCTATCCTCCGTTTGACTTCCTTGCAGCAGCTCATGTTACTGCTTATAGTGCACCCCAAGTATTACAAGCTGTTCACTTGCTCTACTGGCTCATTTAGAATTCGCAAATTTATCTTCTTTATTTTTCTACTTATGACCATGCTCTTCGCCTTATTTACATTTATCTTCATCCCAAACTTTTCACAGCTGTCATTTAGCTCCAGTAGCATATCCTTTGGTATCATTTACTCTTCTGCTAAGAACGCCATATCATCAGCAAATCTTATGCATTTTATTCTTCTTTCTCCTACTATTACTCCTCCTGTTCTGAAAACAGTTCTTCACTAAATCCTTCAAGTAGATGTTGAATAGGGTAGGTGATAAAGGACATCCTTGACGTATTCCTCTCCCAATTTCACTTTCTTCTGACATTTCTTCTCCTATCCTGACTTTGACTTGTTGTTTCATATAAAGTTTAATGAACAGTCTTCTCTCACTTTCCAATCCATACCTATTTTCTTTAGGATCCCCATCAGTTTATTCCAACCCACTATGTCAAAACAACTTGGCATAATACTATGTATATATGTACATCGTGTGCTTTGCCCAGCATAAATTTCCATTAAGACAAGGCCGGGGATCGAACTTGGACCTCTTGAATAAAAAAATCCCGCTTGCTAGGGCTCAGTGAAGGCGAAGCTTAGACAATACAACACAAGAAACACTGTTGCTTGATATAGGAGGGAGATAACATTTTTAATCCCCTTTAGATATCTCAGGCTGCATCCATTCGTTTTCGGAACAGAAACGTTTCAGATATACCCTACTGAAAAAAATAACAATAATAATAGTAATAACACATCCTTATTAATATCACAATCATCATATGTCGCGCGGTATCGTCGCGATTAAGAGATAACTGTACAAGCCGAGATCGCGGGTTCGATTCCCGATGGGGTCATATAATATATTCTCTATTGATCTAATTGTTCCGGCCTCACTATGGTCTTGGGGTCTACTCAGCATCTAAAATAAATAAGTAAAGGTAAAGTTAACCGCATGAGAGGCCAGATCGGCCCAGAGGATGGCGAGAGGTTAAGGCTTTCACCTTTACAGTCAATCGGCATTTACTGACAGTAGATCAGTCCTATGTGCCTGCCGTCTTTATTCTGAAGAAAACGCCCGTCGTACTCATTTCTGTGTGGACCGCAGGGCCATAATGCGGCTGGAAGGATTAGATCAATGGAAAAATCTAAGAATCCATCGAGAATCGAACCCGCGACCTTCCAGCTTGCAACGTTGCTATTTACCGCGACGCTACCCATGTCCCCAAAAAATTAATACCAGACATATTTGTTGTGGGTAAAAGTGGCGGTCACGTAGGCTGACATCCCTACTGTCATTAATACCGGTCGTCTGTACAGGTGGGAATCTTAACTCTCACTATCATGTGAACTTCAATGGCCTATAAAGGGAACGACTTTACTTTTATATTATTAGTCTCTATTGACAGATTTAGATCTCTTAATCTGTTTCTTCTTCTTCTTCTTATAGGCTACAAGACAATAAACATTTATAAAAATAGCTTAAAGGATAACCTTCTTAATAATACACTCTAATTTATTACACTGACTTAAACTGACTATATGGTAACTTCTTTCTTTACACATGCATCCTGATAGCGCGTTTTCGTAAGATTGTCTCATAATAATATCTTTCTATATTCTAACATTATTTGAAATGTATTAGCATTCTACGTGTTTTAGTTTAATTCTGCTACACAGTTTGTATTTCATTATTTAATTAATAGTTCATAGTATTTTACGGTTTAATTCATAAGTAACTCTTGTATACACTTAGGGCCGTATTCTTAGACATTTTTAGCGCGGGCTTTCGGTGGATTATCAGCGTTTTTCGTATTCATAAACCAGTGTTAGCGATAGGATATGATTTGAATTCTGTACTAGTAACCAGTGGATAGCCGGGGCTAGCTTAGTACGCTCGTAACGCGTGCTGTGAAATGTCTATGAATAGCACCCATAACTTTTATCTAAATAAAATTGTTGTATTCTTTGTAGCTTGTAAGTTCATACAGATGTATGTATACTTTTTGCTGGTTAAGTGGACGAGAAGGCCTTACGCCCTTAACTTTGCCAGATAAAATAAATCATCATTATTATTATTGTCATTGTTATTGTTATTGTTATTGTTATTATTATTATTATTATTATTACCCTACACAATGTATCTATGACTTTTGGTTGATATTCTAATAATCTGTACTTATTTTGAGAGGTGAATAGTTTGCATTCTTTAGATGTCTAATAAACAGCTTCTTCTACGATCGTCTTGTTTTTCTAAAACAGATTGCATTTATTTAATTCTCCCCTGATATCTGAGTTTCTAACCTGTCCATAGGGATATACTCAGGTAATATTCGGAGAAATCTCATTTCTGCTGCACCTATTCTTCGTCAGTTTTTTTTCCTCACAGGGTCTAATTCTCAGAGTCATATATCGAAACTGACAAGACCATAACTTTATGTAACCTTAATTATGTGTCTATCCTGCACTTGTAGCTTATATAAAACTTCTATTTATAGTCCCATTTATCTTATTGAAATAATTTATTTTCTCATTTGTGTCTCTTTCTTGATTATAAGTAGTCCATATTTACTCCTAAGTACTTGAAGTTTGTTATTTGTTGCATTACTTTCCATTTGATAATTAAAATGTCATTATTCTTATTTTATCTAGAATTTGCGAATTAAAATGTTTTAACATTATACATGAAAATCATATAAAGTCTCTTTTGAATTTGTAGTAGCATATAAATATTCAATTGATACAAATTTAAATTTACTATAAATATAATTATGACATTTTTACAGCACATATTATAAAGTATTTAAAACGAACTAAAGTCATAATATTTGGTAATTTTGAATTACTACTATTTCCTGATTTTTTAAAATTCAGTTTACATGAACAATAGGTTTGCAATTCTGAAAGGCAATACGTATGCATGATAGCAGAAGACATATCACCAGACTGTTGAATGTTCAATTATAAGTAGATCTATGGAAAACTTTATGTGTCTAGCAATGAAAACAAAACTAATACATTCTCTTTTTCAGAATCTCAATATGTTAGGCATCTTGGCCTCACTCTCGATACCAAACTAACATGGCAGTGTCGCATTTCTGAAATACCGGTATTTAAAAAAAAATCCAGACATTGAATCTATCTACTGAACCACATGTCAGAAAATTCAGCACTAGCACTTTAATGTAAACGGATCATTACATATTTCATTAATCATACCCGTATCACAATGTAGCTGTTCAATATGTAGTTCCGCTTCTCACAGCCAAATTAAGAGAATAAACCATCCAAAATCGGTGTCTCAGATTAACAACAGGCGCAGCCTAATATATGCAAATGTCCACATTTCATTCTGATTTAGTATTTCCGGAGGTGAATACAAGTCTCAGCCAAAGTTACAGAGGGTTACACAGTTCTTCTGATCATCACGAAAATTTCTTAATCTGAAAAATTTCAGGAAATCACCCACGTCCACCGTCATTTCGAAAATTCAAAACGAAAAGACATGCCGATTTACCAGGCCTATTGTATGATATATCGAGACCATCACAGAATGGTTCCCAGAACACATATTCCATGTGTCTTTAATATTACTCTACCAAACTCAACTAAGTATAATGTACATTATACACAACAAAGATTTCTTGAATTATAAAAAAAAAAAAACATAACACTTTTAATTAATAACAGAGAAAGAAATTGTCAAATATGGGAAAAATGACCTCCCAGCAAATATAATTATGATTTTGAAATTCATTGCAGCTGCCCTAATTTTATTACACTTATAATATCATATTAGTGACGGATGTACAGTATATAGATAAAAATTAAAAATTTTGCGTCCTCGCCCGAAGTGTGCTTTAAATCTTCAGAACTTCATTATAAAGACTGAAAAGTACTGGCGATAACGAACAACTCTGTCTCACTCACTGATCCACATTGAGAGATTCTTCATTAATTAATTACTAAGCTTGCTTCTTCGATTTAGATTCATGTATTTATAATAATAATAATAATAATAATAATAATAATAATAATAATAATAATAATAATAATACTATTCTTATTTGTCCTTTTAGGATTTTTTTTCCTGCAATTCCACATAGGTTTTATAATCGGTTTCCATTGTATGGTATTTCTAAACCCAGATTCCTAAAATTTCAAACCAGTTCTAAAATATTTCCTTCAATTAACATTTTTGAATCCACGCTGTGGAGTAACGGTTAGCACGTCTGATCATGAAAAGAGCGGACCCGGGTTCAAATCCTGGTTGGGTCAAGTTACTTGGAGGATTTTCCCGGGGTTTTCCCTCTACCCAATAAGAGCAAATGTTGGGTAACTTTCGGCGTTCATTTCGCTGGCATTATCACCTTCATCACACTCAGACGCTAGATAACCTTAGCAATTGATAAAGCGCCGTAAAATAACTAAAAAGGAAAACATTTTTGGTCTAGAAAATTTTGCTACATTTGATTGCCGATATAAATGCATATTTCATTCAATAATTTTGGAGTGGTTGGTTTCATATGTCGAACTCTTATCAGTTAAACTATTGACTGATCTCTGCCTAATTGATACCCATTTTCAGTTTATGTATGTGCGTCAACGTATAAGATTACAGAGGCCTATGAATGAGTGAATTTTTCAATCGACATGTTCCCTCTCTTTTTCTATTGCTATCTTAGTGTTACCTGGTACCACGTTGACAACTGAGTATTGACATTGGAATAATTTCTTTATTATTTTCTGCTCTTTTACGTGCAGTAAATCTATTAGAGCCAGTGGCTCTACATCAGATGTACACAAAGATTAGCAATTTCTTCCCCATTTTAACAGGTGGTACTTGGTTTCAAAAGCAAGCATGTAATTAAATTGTGCACGTATTTATTTTTCCATTCCTGGAAGAAAATACATAACCTACCTGTTTTACTAACACTTGCAGTTTTTAAGACAAAGATATGTTAAGAAAGGAACATGTTGATGTTAGTGGTTACTTGAAGAAAAGGCGTATGAGATTATTATTTGGTGTTTATGTAAATTTATCAACTCTACGCTTATCCCTTTCTTTAATAGGCATATGTAATATTTAGTGGTATAGGAAAAAGTATTTTCTCCGTATGAAACTTGAAGTTTGTGGGAAGAAGTCAAGTTTGAAGTTTCTGGGGAAAACTACGAGTTTGAAGTTTGTGGGCAGATTACAAATTTTAAGTTTGTTGGAAGAATAGAAATTTTAAATTTGTGAGAAGAACATAAAAATTGGAAATTTATCGTCTGAAAAGGTGGAAAAATTCAAATATCTTGGAGCAACAGTTATGAAACTTGGACTCTCACTTTAAGAAAGGAACAGAGGTTAATGGTTTTTGAAAATAAGGTGCTTAGGAAAATATTTGAGGCTAACAGGGATGAAGTTACAAGAGAATGGACAAAGTTACACAGTGCAGAACTGCACGCATTGTATTCTTCACCTGACATAATTAGAAACATTAAATTCAGACATTTGAGATGGGGAGGGCATGTAGCACGTATGGGTGAATCTAGAAATGCATATAGTGTGTTAGTTGGGAGGCCGAAGGGAAAAAGACCTTTGAGGAGGCCGAGATGTAGATGGGAGGATAATATTAAAATGGATTTGAGGGAGGTGGGATATGATGGTAGGGACTGGATTAATCTTGCTCAGGATATAGACCGATGGCTGACTTATGTGAGGGCGGCAATGAACCTCCGGGTCCTCTAAAAGCCATTTGTAAGTAAGTATTAGTAGTAGTTTTACGCTGTCGCAGTGATAATGTAAGAAATAACAGTTTCCGAAAATGTCACACACTAATTTGGTTAAAATCAGAAAATTATTTTCGCTAGCCAAATATTTTCTTTACGACATGAGCAGCGCTTAAATTGTTGTTTACAGTGCATCCAAACTTGGTCGTCCTAGTACGATAATAGTATATTATGAAACTAGTTTATAATGTTATATTTTACTGCATAAGTAATGTTAGGAAAAGGAATGAAGCTAGTCACTCAAACGCGAACTCAGGACGTTCTACTTTATCAGCTGAGCACCACGACTTCATAAAGTTACCTAGTGTTCGATGGAGTTATTGGTATCAAAATGAGTCTCGAGTACTTGCTATGAGATTACCTGACAGTCGACTTAAAGTTGGAGAAAACCTAAAAATTAAACGTTAACCAACCCTAGCGGGATTCGAATTCACGCCCAAGTTCGGTCTTGGATAGTGAGTAGCACCTTGTCATTATAGGTAATTCGGTATCTCGTGAAACCTACCTGCGCGTAAGGGGAAGGAAAAAGTGAACTGAGGAGTTTCTCTCCATAGCTACGCATGCAACATGCAAGCTAGTTAGCTAGCTTACCTCTACCGTAAGGTTTTTACTATGAGGCATGGCACACGATTGCATTTGGTTTCACGCGATAACGAATGACCTATACTAGACTGCGTGGTGGCACTTCACTACATAATGGAGGAGGAATTTGTCTATGTAGACTCAACAGGAAATGAAATAAAAGACTACATAGTCACTAAGACCCTTAATTGACACACTGAAAAGGAGGAGGATGATGATTCTTTTTTCCACCCTACCATACACTACAAACATACGTGCCTTTAATCAGTAAGAAATTTTTAGGTTTTTGTATCGTATTTTGAATACAGAATAAAATTATTCAACGTGTAGGAGCTTGCTTGACTTGGCTTTTCAAGAGCTGCACGTAGTCATGCTTTGGTCCATTGTGCGATGATTGTCCAAGTCAGACACGTGGCCCGGGTGGCATTCGTGAATCCGATGCTGACAGATGGAACATTCTGTCTGAGCCCTGACAGAGCCAGGTCGTATCCTCAGGGGCTCAGAGCTCCAAATTGTTTCTATCAATATAATAACTCAAAGTTTTTTCTTATATTTTTGTAATGTGAATTATTGTAATTATAGGTATTTGTATTAATAATTTAAACTTAAATAGCTTATTTCATTTATCAACATATTATTTTATACTATTTTCTTGGGTACTGATATCAATTATATATATATATATATACATACATATTAATTTCCTGTATATTATCAGCATGGAAATCTGTACTTACCCTAATAGTTCACCCCAACCTATGTTTTATTGCAGATGATAGATGAACTGAGGGAAAGGTGGAGACATTTGATGGAATTGTAGAAAGAAATGGGAGTACCCCGAGAAAAATCTTTTCAACGTCTGCTTTGTCCAGCACAAATCCTATCACGATAAGGCTTAGGTTCGAACCTGGAGTGCCTGAATTGAAGACTAACGCACTAGCGTTGAGCCATGGACGCTGTCGTCTAGGAGTAAAGTATCGATTCCTTCATGTGGCAAGACAAGGAGATGAGTACAGATCTCTTACTTTTAGCACGAAGAGCAACTCCTACTAACGGATCCATCAAGCAGGTTCCCCTATCACTGATGTTCGGGACCAATATGTAGCTGAAAAGCATAAGATATCTACAAGTATACTTATGCAGGGATTTATAAGGGTTAGGTAAATATTCAGCGCATCTTTACACAAAGTATAGTAATTATGATGTACAACGAATGCTTTTAAAATATATATTTATAATATGCACAGCTAAGGACAACAAAATATGCAAAACCTAATCTTACAGACACACACGCAAATACAGAAGTGAACCGTAAATCTTGTCATTAATTTCAGGGAATTAATATTTGACATATCTACAACAGCAGAGTTTAATACAATTTTGCTCGTTTTGAGAAAAGAAAATGTTTGAAATCAAACGTTTAGTAACGTATTTTAGAATAACTGTTGACTAAATTCTCAACGTGACCGTGACAACGCTGTAAAAGGTTACTGGCTGAGTCAATAGATACTTATAGCTAGAGTATACGTTTGTTAGAGCGAAGAAGACAGAGAACAAGAAATGTAAACAATTGATAATTGCGTTTAACGACAGCTCTGGAAATTTAGTTTCTCTTATGTAAGTTTGCCGGATAACTATTTAAAAAATTCAAGAGGGAGTCAACTATTTCTAATTATTGGTTGGAGTAAATTACTTTCTGCAATTGGGGGCTACCGTCCTGCCACCTCAGCTACCAGAGGTTTTCTTTCTCTCACCCTGTACCATTTCACTCCTCTCCCTTCCTCACATATTTTCCTTTGCTTCTGTCTTCTCCTTCTACTTACTTTATTCTACTAAATCGGAATACCTGACTTACCTTTAAATTCACCGGGATTCGATCCTAGAACCTTTCGTTTAGTGAATCACTATCATAGTCCTTACACTACGAATTCGTTGATGAACAAATCCTTTCCCTCCACGATCATTGAATTTTGATATTCTCCTTTCGACATTCGGACATTCTTTAATATCCATTTAATTAAAAAGACACGATTCTACAGTACTGAACACATTGTAAACAAACAACTGCACGAGGCTGAACATCTGAAACCGGAAGTGACCGAACTGCAATCTGCTGTCTCATTACGGAGTTATAAAGAAAATAACATCACCTAGCTTTGCAGGCATGACAGAAATGTAATATTAACAGAAGAATTTAATATAACATCATTTCGACCAAGCTTAATAATAGTGAACTTCTTTGTTATATAAAGTCTCAAAATTCAGGACATATGCAAAAGCAAGCGGCTTCTACAGAATTACCACACGCCCGCTCCGATATTGTACAGCAGTGGCAAAAAAAAACCGGACCGACACTTGTAGCTAATAGAAAAGAATCCTGTGCTGTGTATTGTGTCAAATTGTGGTTATTTCAATATGGATAGTGATGCCAGAGTTATTTACAGCTATTTAATGTAAAAATACGCAGCTATCTTTGCCGAATAGAGGTAGAAATGTAATATTGATGCCAGATGAAAATAAAACTCTCATAGTTTTGTCGTCTGCAAGTTTGAGGCACTGAAGGAAACAAAAGACGGTAATAATCGAACAAATGCAATACATTCCATTGTTACAATTAATTATACAAGATGGATGTGTTTTGTGACTAGCAAAATTTGAATATGTGACTCTGAAATCAGCTACAAGGGTCGGTGCGGTTTTTTTGCCACTACTGTACACTGACGTTCAAAGATATTTGACCCGTACTAATCGATAGTGCTCGATAATTTGTTCGTGTAAGTGTCGCTTCCTTAGTTATTAGCTCTATGAATAGATGGCGAAGGTAACAGTTTGTATAGCCAATAGTACATAAATATACCCTCATTATAAAATTCAAGATTTCATCCCCTCTAATGATTGCGAAAATAAAGCACTAGATTTAGCGGGAAACCGCTGATACTGTCAATTATGAGATTAATTTATACCCCTCATTACATATATATTATCATGTTATGAAATGGCAACATAAAAGAAGACAACCACCAGAGCTTCCACCGTCGAAGAAGCACTTCTTAGTTACGACCGCTAGATGGAAATACAGTATGTTGTTCCATGCAATTCCATAAGGGTTATAAAGTGACTCCTTTTGCAGTGGCTAGTTATCAGCATAGTGAAATCACAGTCTAGTATATACAGTCACGAAGCTTGAGTTGTGAGGGTGCTAGGAACAATAGAATGTGCCGGTACTATTTCACATTGTCTGTGATGAGGCGATAGTAGCGATCCTAGTGGTAGCAACTGTCTAAGGATGCATATTTACTCCGTATTGAGCTTCGTGACTATATGTACTAGATTGTGGTGAAATTGTAAAAAATGATTCCTTTAAAAGTCCATTAGGCTGATCGATCTGTTATATGTGATCAGAGTTTATACTTAATCGACATCAACATATTCTCAAATACATTTTTTACAGTCCCAAAAATAGGGTTACCTATTGAGAACTAACAGAACTGTCTAAAAGTTTGTAAATTTGTTATATCTTTGGTTCTGAATTTTCCTATGGTTAGAAAGTTCGTTTACACGATCAGAAAATTGGAGGTTAGATAGCTTTGAAGGCCAGTGTATTACACTTAAGCCGATTTTTAAATATCACTTAGAATACTCTTCTACTTGGAAAATCCAGGATAATTCTACTTTTTCAAGAAGTAAGGCAACCCTAATAATTATTATGTGCAATATGTTGTTGACAGTATAAATCTTAAATCATAGCTCAATCGGCAGACTCGCTAGCCTTCTGATCTGGAGCTGCGCTCGGGCTTAGGTTAGATCCCCGTTTAAGCTGATAATCTGGTTGGATTTTTCCGAGGTTTTCCCCGACTATAAGGGAAATGCCAGGTAATCTATGGCGAATCCTCGATCTCACTTCATCTCGCCAAAAAATTGTAAACTTGTAAAATTTTTACTTGTTTCACATCTTAAAGCTTCAATGCTGATGTATGATCTATAAATACAGTAAATGAATGACAATAACACCGTTTTTCTTTTTTTCGGTACAATCGTACAAATGCATACAATGCACAAGCACCCTGGAAACTTTGTGCATTATTATAACTGTTATGGGCGGCCAGTTTATAGTGCGCTTAGTTCACTTCCCTTGAGGGATTAGGTACAGCTTACAGCAGTAAAACTTTTGGAAATATTCAACATTTTTTTTCTATTACTGTATCTGGTACAATAATGAAATTTGGTATGTTTAAAACACTGTCCTTCTGATATATGAAAAAAAATATTTTTACGATATAAATTTTTTTTTTTTTCAAAATTCATAATGGTGGTAATTCATTGTGCAGTGATGAAGCGTTTCCATCATAACTCATAAACTTGTTAACTTTTTCATGTTCTCTCGCTTTTATTTTGTTGCTGAAAATCACTTTTACAATATCATGCTCTTTAAACTACATTCCTTAATAAATTTTATTTTCTATTTTGTGTTAGAAGAAAATACTGATATTAGAATATTTTTTTTAAGAATTTATTTTTATTAGACAATCTATCAAAGGTAGAGAAGTGATCTTGCATCACATTGTAGATATGACATGCATAAATACACACAAAAATGTTCATAACAGAATGTTGGATAGTTTTTTAGTTATGTGGAAAAAACGCTTCATCACTGCACAGTGAACTGAATTTTGAAAAAAAAAATGTAAATATTTTTTTTAATCGTAAAAAACATTTTTTTCATGCAGCAGAAGGACAGTGTTTTACACATACTAATTTACATTATTGTACACGATATAGTAATGGAGGGAAAAAAATGTTGATTATTTTCAAAATTTCACTAGTTTAAGCTGTATCTAACCCCTTAATACCCAATTTTAGTGATTTAATTCGCATGAAATGATTATTTATCCGTTATAGATCATAGTCTACAAAAGTTAAATTTCAGCGACCGAAGTGTACTGTATTGCACAGAAAAATAAAACAAATGTTGTTAAATTCATTGTGTCTCTTTTGAAATGGTGTCATATCACAGTCTAGTACAGTATATGCAGTCACGAAGCTTGAGTTGTGAGGGTGCTAGGAACAATAGACTGTGCCGGTACTATTCCGCATTGTCTGTAATGAGGCGATATCAGCAATCCTAGTGGTTAGCAACTATCTATGGATGCATATTTACTACGTATTGAGCTTCGTGACTGTATATACTAGACTGTAGTAATATCGTATGCCGTTCCAAATGTTTAACTGTATTATATAGTCATAAGTTTATCTGCATGGTTAATATAAAAAGTCATTCTGTATAACGGAAAAAGTGTGGGCGATAAAGAACAGCCATTTCGTATGGAAGTTAGTTCTTTTTAATATTTAGAATGTAAGAAAATAAACCTAATGCCCTCAGGTCGCGAGAATGCAGAAATGGACGTGTCGTTAGAGCTGGATCTGCGAATGTTTGTGATCGCGTAAGAGCGTGCACTGCGCAGAGTAGCGGACTGCGAAGGCACTTAGTCAACCATCGAAGGCATTGAAAACTCGTCGCCTCTTATCCACGTATTTTACCTCGTAAATAGCCGCTCTACCTTTTCTAAAACCTTTTAGGCTTTTAAACTCCATGCAAAAAATACAAAAAAAAAAGTGTTGGATTCCCAACTACTTTCTAAAGCCACTTGACAATCTCCTCACTCCCTGCAGGGTTAAATGTCTAGTGTAATACCCTCTTCATCGCACTTATTTTTATTCATCATCATCATCATCATCATCATCATCATCATCCTGCATTCATTAGGAGCAGCCTTTAGCAGTGTACTGTCCTGTCCCTTGCTTTCTTGGACGTCCAATGCCTTTCCTGGCAATCGATCTGTAATTCATAAACCGGTGTGGTATTCTAATCGGTTGCATTCTTTTTACGTGAAATAACCAATTAAATATCTGTGTTATTTTATTCTTTTACCTATCTCAAATATTTATAATTTTTACTGATATCTATTCTTTTGTATTCTGCAATAATAATAATAATAATAATAATAATCCGTAGCGCTACAGCCCGTGAAGGGCCTAGACCGACCAGCCGGCTGCTGGCCTCACGCCAACATGTCGAAGCAGAGGTGGACGATCATCCAACCAGAATGGAGGTATCGTGTAGTTAGCACGATGATCCCCTCAGCCGTTATAGCTTTTATTCTTCAATATTTCTGAAAATTCTCATTCCATTTGACACAAGTCCAGTTGTGTTTTTTCTATTTCAAATCTAAATTTCCTGTCATACAATAACTTTCAAACATCATCACTTCCTAATATGTTAGGTTATATCCTGATTTTTAAATGCGTTTTTATCGTGACATTAATAAAGCTTTAATTTTATATTCCTTTTTCTTCCTTTTTGGGCATGATTAACTATAGGTCTATAAGACATAGCACATCCAAAATGTTTAACCTGCTTACTTGATCTATAATATAGTTTTCTATTACAATCTTGGATACTTATCTTTATTTTTATACTTAATTATGAATTCTTTACCTAATACTTGTTAATTTTATTTATGTTGTATCAACATTTATAGCTTAAATTCCACAGCGCTGAATACATGTAGCAACAGTGTGAAACCCGAGAATTTCGGAACGATTACCCAAAAAGACCTAGAATAAGATAATAATAATAATAATAATAATAATAACAATAATAATAATCATCATCATCATCCAGGCAGTACATCTCACTTGACGATATGTGTCAGAGGAAGAACAATTATTCATTGTTTGTGAACATCTGAAGTCTGATTAGTGAAATATGTAGCTAGTCGGCGATGAATGCAATGGAAGAGGATAGGAACTGGTCACCCCATCCCATTATCTCCTGGCTTAGTTACCTCATGAGTGATGTCTTGTTGATATAGCTTGTGAGGTTCAGACCTGTCCTCGGACAGTTGACTACACAACAACATCATCATCGTGATCATCAGTCGCGCTACAGATCTTAAAGGGCTCAGACCGCCCAGCCGGCTGCTGGCCTCAAGGCCACATGGCGAGGCAAGGGTGAACAATCATTCAACCAGAGTGGAGGTATCGTGTGGTTAGCACGATGATCTGCGCAGTAGTAAAATAGCTGGCTTTCGTAACCGGATTTCATTACTTATCAAAGCTCTCCAAATGAAACACAATGCTGGACGGGCACCGATCCCATTCACTGACCGAAATTTCATGCGAAATTTATCTTCCCCCATTAGGGCTCGAACCAGCTGTAGAACAAGATAGGCTGACGATATTACGAAGAACGCTGGCAGCTTGTAGTTTAAAGCAGCGCAAAACCGTGATGTGTGAAGAAATTGGAGAAAGTTTATAAAGACTGCAGTGTAGGAGATATAGGGCTCACTAGGTAGATAATGTGTGAGTGGTAGTAATTAAATGACTCTAGAAAGAAACTTGGAATAATATGAGTGTAAATACCAGCGAAGTGACTTCACAAAGAGACTTGAAATAATAGACCTAAGTTAAATAGTAGTGTCATTCTCATTGTATCCCTAGAAATAATACGCTCAACTATGTATCTAGTGACTGTCACTTCTCATCCATGGGACCACAATTCGATTACAGGTAGGAAAGTGAGATTTATCTCCCTTGATTAGGGACAGAGTTATCAACAGTGTATGTCTTCTGTGTTAGGTGTGTCCTGTCAAGTTTCAAGGAACTTTATGGTGACAACACGCACAGGGAAACTTGCGGTTTTTGAAGTCCGTAGATTCAAGCGACTCACATGGATGAGAGCTAGAGAGCCTAATACTTGTTAGGATATTTATGCATGAATACGTCACTGATAGAAATCCTGTTTAATAAACGTCAGCAGTGACAATCAACATCTTTTTCTTCCGGAAACCTTCGAAAACTCGGTACATCTTCGCTTTGCTGGGACTTCTGTGAGTAGCCATCTTGTCTGCATTGAGAGTAAATATGTCGGTTGCCATAGTAATTATCGTGATCTATTCTTTGCTATCCGTTGGTCATACCCCTGCTGCCATTTGTGCTGCTTATGCCTCGACATTGTGAATTTTCTCACTTCACACAATGTCTCTAGCAAAGTTCTTCAATTTAACTTGTCGAATGCTGATTGTTGCTGATTTGAGATTATAGTCAGGTTCGTTACGAATCCTTTGACACAGTTTCGAACGTGTCATTCGACTTTCGCATTCTCGAGTTACACTGCTTCTGCTGCCGCGCGACCCGACAATTCATACAACTTTCACCACACGTAGATGTCACCCGCTCCAACTCAAGGTCACTTTGGATACATTTATCCTTCGTCTGTCGATCGCCATAGTATCATTGGAATATGTTTTGTAGTTTAGAAATTATAGGCGCGATAAAACTGGCCTGAAAAGGTGTTGGTCAGTTTTCTGAGCTGGCACCCTAGTACGGGACCGAACTTATAGACGTATTAATGTAAAAGGTGCATCAAGTAGACCAAGATTGCGTTCTTGGAAAAGAATGAGTCTGCCAAACATTACCGGTACTTTCTTTCCAAATACTATACAACCTTTTCCAAAAATTATTCTTCTTAATAAATAAGAAATTATTTAAATATGATGCCTGTATTATTAGATACCGTTATTTATGATGATGTAGTAGAGCTATTCCACCATCTTTGGTAATATCATCCTGGCACTATAAATATGTCTTTCTGGTCTTCCTATTATAGAAGAATATCTTATCAACGCTGTTGTTCTGCATGCTGTTTTCAAGTTTATACCACATCTATCTTGTATTTCAATCCAATAAATGATCTCATGTTACATTATCCTCTTTTATTATTATTATTATTATTATTATTATTATTATTATTATTATTCCTTACATGGAATAGGCCTTACGATCTGATACGATCTCGTTTCATCTTGTCTTGACGTCCTGTATATTTCGACCTCAGTTTCTGTGATTTCACCATTTTAGGAATTGCGGTTTATAACTCATCCAATCTAAATTAATTATATAGTTATACCTGTCAGTGCTTTATTGTTATTATTTATAGGAAATATGGTTAATTTGTTTTCTTATTTCTTGATGTTTGATATTATCTATGTTTGAATATCCTAACAGAGATCTGAGGAATTTAATTTATGCTCTGCTTGTTTTTGGCTGTAATAATTTTCTGTCATACTTCAGACTTCTCTTCAATAGAAAACTGGTGACGTCATAGTGTTGCAAAAATTTAATTTCTGTAAGTACTTGTCTGTAAGTTCTTCCGAATGGTTCCACACGTGATGTGATATTTATCTTCTATCTCTAGCCTCTATCCCATTTATAAGAAGTATTGCAACTCAGATAATTAAAATTTAAACTTGTTCAAAACATATTTTCTAAACTTAGGCTACTTTTGTTCTTACTGCGTACTTTCCCTAGAATGTGATGCTCTTAGATCTGTTGAGGGAAATAATAATAATAATAATAATAATGATAATAACAACAATAATAATAATCATAACAACAACAACGACGACGACAGAACTCGGACAAATGACAACGTTTTGAAGAGTGGAACTCTTTTCGTAGTCAGTTGAAAACCTACTGTGGGGATCGTTACAAACAGCTAGCCTGCATCAGTCACAATTTAATTTTACTCCGTCCATTGTTGATAAATGATAATTCCAATATTTTCTTTTTGTTTAAACATTGCATATTTCTATAAGTTTTTACGCTTTCACACTGTTTAGACTATGAAGTATAGTAAGCGTTCATCAACCGCGTCTGGAAATGCACAGGTTACTCTTTATAGTCTAATATTTCCCGGGTTGAAAACGAAGAGAACGTCGAATTTTAAAGGGAGATAAATCTTGAGTATGTCTTCCTCTGCCAGATAAGTAAAGTTGTGGTTCCCGTATCGTAGATTCACGGCATGTAAAAGAACACTGTCCCTGATAGAGGTCTCTAGTCAATTTCGTCTGCGTTTAATTTCGAAGCTTAATAATGTCTGCAGGTCAAAGTGTCATAAAAAATTATTCTAGGCTACTGTTTGGAGTTTAGAGAAATTCTTAAGATCTACAGTGAATTTAAGACTCGGTTCATATACCCAAATTATTATTCACAGCCTTATCTTCTTCTGTTACCTTCATGTTTCTGATTTTATAACATCGTTTGGGGCGGATTGGGTGGGCTTATAGCTTACGTAGTGATCACATCGTGTCCATAAATATCTTAATATTATATTGGTGACAATACCTTCAGTATATATATTTTACAGTTTAAAGATGCTGAATTGTAGGGCGTCTGATGCTTACAATATGATATTTGGTTACATAATTTAATATAGAAAGGCCAATGCTCTGTACGTACTGCGTTTATTTTATAACCATTTAAGATCAATTTAATCCAATTTTTAACAGAACAAAATAATAAAATTTGACATTTTTTCGGTAATTGAAGCAAAATTTTCAATTTCTATATGTGGAAATATCACTGCTGCAGCAACTTAAATTCGAAATTAGTGTTAGAAAAGGAAATGGTGTCCATATTTAAAAAAAATACCAGGTACGGTAACAGTAATTCATTAAAACGGATATATCTGAGCCATATTTAAAGACAATGCACGTTCTTTAAAATGAGCACTATTTTGATACTGATTTTAAAAATTTTAAGACAGACAATTAAATCTTAAGGATGAATTTTAGAGGTACTTTCATAGAAATAATTATGGAACCATATTTTTCAAATGCAACGATATAATAAACTTTGTTAAAAATAAATTTCCCTAATATCCTAAAGAATGTGTGTACAAAATATCATGCCTGCAGCATTAATAGTAATTATGGAATAAGGCAAAAAAAAAAGTTATAGGCATTTGCAACCAAAGTCATTTAAAGATCTTGTTCACCAGAGCTTTAAAAATGGCGTCACGAATTAAATTTATGTAACTTTTTTTGCAAACCAAAGAGTATTTTGAAGGGGGAAGAATTGAAAAACAAAAATAAAGTGACGGGATATTGCAGTCAAAGTCTAGTTTCATTTGAAAACCCTGCTCACCAAAGTTTGAAAAATAGTGGCACAGCGGCTGACAATGACAAAGAAGCGCATTAAATTTTATAAATCACACTCTCCATTCCTAAACACAGAACATCCTCCTACTCTTCATCATTCACCGTCTCTAGAGCTAATCTCTGGAACTCTCTACCACAACATCTCAGAGACTGTCGGACATTATCTAGTTTCAAAAATAAACTAAAATTGCAATTTTTCGATCCAGATTCCTTTCAATTATAAGCCCTTTTCTCTGCATTGTAAAAATATACATATTTCTTTTTCTTGCTTTGTTTTTTTTTTTTTTGATCATCAGATGAATTTATTATCATATCCTTTTTATTGTGGATTTTATTTAAATTACGTATTTTATATTTTATTTTACTACATTCCATTTGTTGTTTTCTTTCTTGCGTTTTCAGTGTTGACTATTTGAATTAACTGAGTTGCTTTTCTTATAGTCCAATCTTTAGATCTGTAGGGTAAAGTTGCCTAATTCCGTCATACTCCTAATCCCGTGATACTTCTTTAAAATTGAATGTCAGTCAGAGTTTTGCCGTTCGACCATAGAGCCAGACATCTATCTCCAAAGAGTGCATTTTTCACCTATTTTTGAGACATCGGTGAAATTCCTAGCAAGATACCAAATCCCGTGACATTCAGTGGAAAAAAAAACATATCACGGAATTAGGCAACTTTACCCTTTTTACTTTTTTTCTATTATGATATTTTTTCATATTGTTTAGTGTCGATTTTGTTATGCTATTATTTTTGTAATATGTTAGTATTATGTTCTTTAACGTCTTGTTAAATTTCACTGCTTGTATACTTTGTGACCTGGTAGAATGTAAGAGAAGGCCCTATGGCCTTAACTCTGCCAGTATAAATAAATAATTAGCTATTATTATTATTATTATTATTATTATTATTATTATTATTATTATTATTACGTGTTCAGATTTCAAAAAGTATCTCAAAGGAACAAATATTTTTTTTAAGATTTAGGCTGGTTTTCACCATGATTTATCATAGTCTCTCCTGAATGGGATTAATTTCATATGTTGCTCAAATATATGTGGCGAGTTAATTCAATACATACTCTTCATATATGGCAATGTTACAGGCCTATTCCATCGAGAATAAAGATACTGTATTATGCATGTTGCTGATTATAGAGAGATACGTCCTTGTTACATAAATCCATTGAGCTGCCAGACATACTGTACCTTGGGCACGTCTCTTTTTGCAGCAGTCCCAGCACTCTAACGCTACAATAGGAGAGACTAAAAAGCATAGAATATGTGCAATTCCCATAGATATGCACTGAAACGTTAGTAATGGGCTCGATTTTTTATCCGAAGAGAATCGATTCGCGCATTGGGCTGAACTAAGCCCCTGCCTTACCTGACCAGCCAGCATCCGGCTTTATTCCAGGATTCATCTCCTGTCTCCGGATAACGGATTCGAAGAGAAGAAAAGTTGAAGGGAAAAAAGAATACACACGGAAAACTGATGACGCGGGGATCCGCAACAAAGAACCAGCTGCTTGTGTGGAAATTATTGCTTCAAGTGAACGGGCTAGAGGCTGACCCCAGGTCAGGGGAACGAATTGGGAAAGTTGTCCGTCTTCAAAATCATTTGGCATAGAAATTTAAAAATCAAATTGATATAAAATTTAAACATTCTTCCTCCATTTTGCCGTATCATGGATAGGACCTTATAGATTGTTACGATTTTATGAGACGTGTAAAACTGATTTTGTCATCAAGCTACAGATTATCCTCTAATTCTATATTCATACCCCTTATGAATGTGATTTTTGAGGATAATATTAAACTCAAGCATTCTTACAAGGAGCTCATATCAGTTTCTAGTTTCATTAGTTAAGTATTCTGTAAGAATAAGTATATTTATTTTTTAATGTATTCAAAGTAATAATCATATTATTTCCAAAAAATAAATAATATTTCAATCAAATACTTTATAGACCTATATTAACTAAAAGCATGATTTTAATTAAAATCATATAAAATATAAATTTGTACTCACAAACACAAAACCAAAGGCATGGATGCAATACGTTTCTTTGAACCCAAGTGTTTAACGAGCATTACTTCAACCATACAACTAATATCGACCTTAGAAATTATAGCAAATTAATAAAGAAATTACTCATGTCTATTTACCTTTAACAGTTTGAATTTTAAGAATGTATGCAGGGAATTTTATATTGTTATTTTATTGTAATTTATGCATGCAAATTTTTATGTATCAAATCCTCGCATGAGCACGAGAATTCTCTCTTCATGAGAGTGCTAGAATTTTGTTAATTTACAATTTCTTTGTATTGCATTTTTCTGGCAATAGAAATTATTATTATTATTATTATTATTATTATTATTATTATTATTATTATTATTATTATTATTATAGAGAGACTGGATTAATCTTGCACAGGTTAGGGGCCGATGGCGGGCTCTTAAGAGAGGCGGCAATGAACCTGCGGGTTCCTTAAAAACCATCTGTAAGTAAGTATTATTATTTTTCGCCGTAAAAATTGTATGCCAAATGCTTACACATGTTTTATTTATTGTGGAAATATAGAACAAATTTTTGTTTAACTTCAATCCAAATACTGTTGACAGGAAGTCCAATGGGTTTACATAAACAAAATACAGTACAATATACACATATCGAAATATCAATGACTTAGGGTACAGCTGGTTGAGTATTCGTAGGAGTAATAATAATAATAATAATAATAATAATAATAATAATAATAATAATAATAATAATAATAATAATAATAATAATAATAGTAATATTGGTGGTAGTGTTTGTAGTAGTAGTGGTAATGACAGTTGTAATAGTGATGGTATTAGTGGTTATAGTAATAGTAGTTATAGTAGTAATGATAGTGTTAATGGTAGCAGTATAGTTGCAATAGTAATAGTGATGATAATAGTTGTTCTAGTGATAGCAGTAATGATGGTATTGGTAGTGGCAGTAGTATAGATAGTAGTTTTGGTAGTAGTGGTAGTGAAAGTAGTAGTAATATTGATTTTAGACGTAGTAGTGTTAGTGTTACGGCTGGGGGGATCATCGTGCTAACCACACGATACCTCCATTCTGGTTGGATGATCGTCCACCTCTGCTTCGGCATGTGGGCGTGAGACCAGCAGCCGGCTGGTCGGTCTAGGCCCTTCACGGGCTGTAGTGCCACGGATTATTATTAGTGTTAGTGTTAGTAGTAGTTATAGTGATAATAATAGTAGTGGTGATAGTAGTAGTAGTGGTGGTGGTGGTGGTGGTGATACAGTTCGTAGTAGAAGTAGCAGTTTTAGTACTAGTAGTGGTGGTGGTGGTAGTAGTAGTAATAATAGTAATAGTAGTAGTAGTAGTAGTAGTAGTAGTAGTAGTAGTAATTGTAGTGGAAGAGATAGTGGTAGCACTAGTGGTGTTAGTGGTTGTGGAAATAATGTAATAGTGGTAGAGGCAGTAGTAATAGTACTTTTAATAGTAGTAGTGGTAGTGTTATTATAAGTGGTGGTAGTGGTACAAGAGGTAGTAGTAGTAGTAGTAGTAGCAGTAGTAGTGGTAGTAACCCATTCAGAAACTTCCTCCCGCCAGAATTAAAACAGACTTTAGTGCAAACCCTCGTACTACCACTGTTTGACTATTGCGACGTAATACTGACCTTTCGAATAAGATGCAGCGTGTGCACAATATGAGTGTCAGATTCATCAGCAATGCTCACAAATTTGACCACATTACACCCTCGTTCAAATCTTTATCCTGGCTGCAACTTAGTAACCGAAGAACAATTCATTCGCTCTCTCTTCTGTTTCGAGTTCTCCACGCTTCTACTCCAAATTTTCTTCGTTACCGGTTTATCCTCCAATCACAATCTAAACACCAGGTCACAGGAGAGCCAAATCCTAGCAATTCCTGCCCACAGAACATCCCACTATACATCCACTTTTACTGTCTCAGTCCCCCGTGAATGGAATTCTCTACCTCAGAAGATAAGGGGCTGCCAGATAATAACCACTTTCAAGAAAAGGCTAAACGATTTCTTACGGGCGCAGTCAAATTGAAGTTATAATTGTGATCGAGTTTAACAATTTAATTTAATTTAGGTATGACTATTATTACTATTACTGTTATTATTATTATTATTATTATTATTATTATTATTATTATTATTAATTTTAGTATTACATAATTATTTTATTGGTGTTGTGAAGATGAAAAGAATTGTCATTGTATTATATTAATTATATATTATATTGTCTAGTATTGTATTGCTCTGCATTGTATTGTATTGCTTTGCATTGTATTGTATTAATTATGTTATATTCATAGCATTGTAGTAATTTTCTATCACACTGATTGAGTGGAAGAGAAGGCCGAATGGCCTTAACTCTGTCAGTTAAAATAAATCATTATATTATTGTTGTTATTATTATTATTATTATTATTATTATTATTAGTAGTAGTAGTAGTAGTAGTAGTAGTAGTAGTAGTAGTAGTAATTGTAGTGGAAGAGGTAGTGGCAGCACTAGTGGTGCTAGTGGTTGTGGAAATAATGTAATAGTGGTAGCGGCAGTAGTAATAGTACTTTTATAAGTGTTGGTAATGGTACAAGAGGTAGTAGTAGTAGTAGTAAGCCTAGTAGTAGTAGTAATAGTAGTAGTAGTACTAGTAGTAGTAGGAGCAGTATATAAATGAAGTGTTTTGCTTTAGTCGCTATGAAGGACATGGAGGCAGAATTTCATGTTTTAATAATAACCGTGGAACTAGAATAAGATGGTATGAGCAGGACCACGGATCCACCGTCTTTTTACACCCAAAAACACCAGTACTGAATTTAACAGACATTCGAATGGACCCCAGAGCCATTCCGGAAGTTTGGCTACGACAGAAATTCTGCCACCTCCAGAGATTGACCTTGAGATCTTCTACACTTAGCCAGCTGCTATACCAACTGAGATTCTCGACTGCCAATAGTAGTAATATTCGCAGTGATACCAGCATTTCATGTAAGGATGCCTTCAGCTGCAGAGATAATGAAGTATCGAAATTCCACTTGGACGACAAATTCCAATAAATTTTGGCTGACGCTTTCAATCTGAGATTTTACTACGATTTTTTCGCTCTATAAGTACCACTGGGACGCTTGCTAGTATTGCGGTTAAAGCGTTACGCTTCGAATCCTGAATATTTCAGGTTCGATTTCCGATGGGATTATGGATTTTCTTCATTCATCCAATCCTTTCGACTGCACTACTCTTATGACCCTGTTTTTTCAGCCTCTAAAAGAAAAGAACAGCCACGTTATTTCCGTGGGAGTAATAGCGGCAAGACCGTAGGACTGACTTCCCTATTGCTATTATTGGAGCCCGGATGTGTAGGCATTTATTTTGGTTAAAATAGGCAGGCATATAGGCACTAAAAATATTAAAAATAGGCAGTGTAATAGGCATTTATTATTCATGGAAACATACAAAAATAGACAAATACTTAATAAACTATCCCATACGGTACTCACTTTCCTCAGTTACATGTCACAACAGGATGCTTCTTTAAGTTGTCAACTGTCATAGTGAGCCGTCTGCCAAAGAGAACGTTTTTCATGTTCGAAAAAGATCTTTCTACTTCTACTAAAGTGATTGGAGCAAACTTAAAACAACTTATTTCAGAAAGACTGTCTCTGCTTTCTTTCAGAGATCGCGAAAAACCGACTTTTATTGTCTCAAAAAGAGGATTGAGAGAAGGGATTAGATACTTCAAAGTATGCGTGACTTGTGCGTGCAAGTGACAACAGTAACGGGACCTTGAGACTTGCTTTTAATAATTTCCTCATCCCCTTTCTTTCGCTGGTAAACCCCGAAGTGACCTGAGCACTGATTAAGATTCTCAGGAAATATTTGTGTGAGGTGAATATATATTTTCTATTTGTACAACCGTTCTTTTTTGTTTTCTATTATAATTTATGTGCTGTTTATTTTAAATGCATTAAAAAATATAGAAAATGTACAATGAAAAGGTATCCGCGTAACATGCCATGAAGGCACTTGGGGGGGCATGGAGGTAGAGCCCCATGCTTTCCATGACCTCGGCACTAGAATGAGGTGGTCGGCACCACGCTCTGACCGCCTTTTACCCCCAGGAAAGACACGGTACTCAATTTTATAGGAGGCTGAGTGAACCTCGGGGCTGTTCTGAAAGTTTGGCAACGAGAAAAAATCCTATCACCACCTGGGATCGAACCCCGGACCTTTCAGTCCGTAGCCAGCTGCTCTACCAACTGAGCTACCCGGCCGCCGTAGAAAATATACAATAACGACGTAAAAAAGACTAAAAAAAGGAATTTCTACTTAAAATACGCAACGGGAGCGAAAATAGGCAAAAAGAGCAAAATAAAAATTGGGCCTATCGTCCCCAAATTTATGGAAACGTGTTTATCTCTAATAGGTCTTTCATACATACACTCAGTTTGAAAAAGGCATTATGCCTAACATCCGGGCTCTAGCTATTACTGTCGATTGTCCAAAGAAGTTGGGCGCCTTTCTCCGTCCAGATTGTCAGACTATAATAGAAAACAGAACAAATCACTGAGATGTATAAACAATTGAATAGTCTTTCAGAGAAAGTATCTTAATAATCCCCTGCGGTGGATGAGTGATCAGAACTTCAGCCTATCACGCAGTTGGTCCAGGTTCGATTTCCAGTCAGGCTTGGGATTTTTCATTGAAAATTGATAGTGACACTTGTGACGGAGAAGGTCGCAGGTGTGGTTTTCTGAAGTTCTCCCGTTTCTCCATATTAGGCATCTATATCATTCCATCATCATCCCATAGCATTCCTCAAACTCCAGCGTGTGACACACGAAGGGGGCTGGCCCAGAGACGGATGGAGGTTGCCTGATCGAAACCTCAGTATACCGCGAACCTTAGTGTAGTCAGCCGGTGTGGGTTTGGAAATGATCAGGGCCGGGAATGAGAACGGCTCCATTTAGCCAGCCAGAGCTGCTTCGCAAGGCAAGCCAGAGCAGAACGCTCACGCAGTGGCGCACTCATATTACAACTAGCCTACCTTTCCTGCATTAATATAACAAGAGCCACGGTTGTTCTATTCATTCAGTCTGTCAGGACATAATAGTTTATAAGGATATTACATCAATCCATTGTACAGTACAGACTTTACAACACTCTTATTATTTTAATTAAATAAACTTCGCTCTATGCACACACACAAATCATTAGGCTTATTTACATAACCCATACGCACAGTGTATTAACAATTACATAATGGTAGGCTATTAATCATATAAACATAAAGGATTACTATCAGACATAGGCCTAATGGTATATTAATAATACAAACATATGTAATAAAGGATTACAATTACATAATATAATATAATATAATATAATATAATATAATATAATATAATATAATATAATATAATATAATATAATATAATATAATATAATATAATATAACATAACATAACATAACACAACATAACATAAGATAATACGAGTATAATATAACATAATATGTAACTTTATATAATATAATATGATATGATATGATATGATATGATATGATATGATATGATATGATATGATATGATATGATATGATATGATATGATATATCATAAACTGTAATATAACATACTATAATATAACATAATACTTGTAAAATTTAAAATTATATATTACTAAATGTATAATAACTTACAATGCAATATAAATATCAAATAGATACTCTAATATAATGTAACTGAGAAACATTTTCTTTAAGTTGTGTTAATTTATGGCGTTCATTACCAACATATTTGTCATATACAGTAGCATGTTGTAAAGAATAATATCGTTGGACATTGAACTTCTTAATAAGTTGTAGTGTTTTATGCCAAATTAAACACTTTGCTAATCCACTACTCTCTACGAAAAAGAACTCCTCCTCCCATGATACATTAAAAGCATTGGGAGTAGCGGGCCGCTTTAGTGTATGAGCGGAAGTTCCGTCTTCAAAGTTCGCCATCATACTGCAGAGTCACAACTGCACTGACACTGAATGATGTACAGTATGCATACGTCACAGTGCACGGAAGAACCGCTCTTTAAAGCACACAGCGCTCATTTCTCAGAATCACGTAATGTGCCCAGCCCTGGCTTAGACTGAGGGTGAACTCAATAGATCTGGTAAAGTCGCAGTGCAGTCAAATTCAATTAAAGTGGCATAATATAGGTGTTTCATGTGATGTATCAAATGATGTGGAAATTAGGGGGTGAAACCAAAAATGCAATTAACACTTTTTTAAAATATCCCCTCAATATCTACAGTGGCTTTTTTGTTGATTTTAAATTTATTCGAAAATAAAATAGTTATTTAGACTGGGAAGTTTGAAAATAAAGCCGGCTGTAATAAAATAATGTATAATTATGTGAATATGCTAGGCCTGAAAGCGGACGAGTGACTCTGATGGCTCAATATAATTTCATCGAAAGTGCGTGTTGTGATATTCAAGGTTAAGGCGATGCGTTACTTAAAGTAGTCGTATTTCGCCAAATTATATATATATATATATACTTGTTCATTTCTTTTATTTTCGCGCTAAAAATATACGGTACCACGAAAATTTTATCACATTATCTTAATTATAAGTATAATTTAATATAATAGGTAGAAGTTGTGTTAATGTGCGAATTATGTGTAACCAAACCTTTCAATTTAATTATCTCAAAAAACAATTCTTCTACGTTTTCAATGACAAGCATTAATTTTATTTCTCAGTGGTTGAAACTAGAGTGATGAGACCTGGGATATCATTCATTAACATCTCTGTTGTGAACTGAAGTATTTGATAGGCTATACTCAGCATAGTTTTATTGCTAGAGAATTATACGTAACGCCGTATTATTTTTTATTAATGTTTGAACATTGAAAAAATTGTATTTTTTTTACAAATGAACAAAGTAGAGTAGAACATTACTAATACTCCATTGCACAATATACAGTGTTACCTTTAAGAAAAAAAAAGATTTTTATAAAAAATAAGAATATTTTTCGAATTAGGATTTTCACTAAAAAATTTAAAAGAAAATAAAAGAAGTTTATTTTTTTTAAGTTTATGAGAAATAATTGAAATTTACAATATGTAATTATGATATAATTACATATCTCTAGCTCAAAAATGGTGAATTTTAGAAATTTAAGTTGCGTATAGCTTTAAGCTAATCCACATTAAAAATCATGTGTTTCTCTTGACATCAGAATAAATATACATAATAGACATAACTAATAATTCTCTAATGCACGAGCCAACACGGGGATCCTCGACTTCATCTCGCCAAATACCATAACGCTATCACCAATTCTATAGACGCTAACCTAGAGGTTGGTACAGCGTCGCCAAACAAACGACTAAAAATTCTTCCATGACGTAAATCTTGGTTCCGAAGTTCAGAAAGCATACCAACTCCACTTTCCTCTTTCTTGTATGGTTCAATGACTTGTACAGTTTATCTTCACTAAGCTTGAGACAAATAGCATGATGTTAGAAAGTGTTATCCCCTTTCTTCGGAGCAACACCTGAACGTCTGAAACTGTGTCGTGAACTATAGAGCCATACGATGATGCTAAAGTTGAGAGTTACGCCTCGGTGTTAGGTTTGTCGGCAACGAGAATTCATTAACATGAATTTGTACAAGTTAGGGTATTAGCTTACCAGCTTACCCGCATCTAACTTAAGCCCTTCCTAAAGTATGTGGATTAAAGGGATGATATGAAATTAAATTATACTCCCGGTCGCTGTCGAATGCGCTCCGAGGAGGAGACGCGGGCTAATTAATTTAAGGTGATGTATAGCGGAGAGAGATGTTCGCGACACCTGGTGATACAAAAACGAACTAAACTTGGTCCATTTGAACTTACTACTACAAAACAGTGAAGATATTCGTGTGTCTGTATTCTACAACATTGCATCATATACAAGACACACATTAGGGTCAAAATTTAATATTGATATAGTCGTTTAAAATAATATATTTTAATAACCTTTTGGCTATAGAATTGTAATTTTGCGCTGGAAATTTGTCTTTAAGTCGCAGCGAAACAAACTAGAACTTATGGTAAACAAATATGGTGTTTATAACAGGTTTTCGCGGGGTAATCCAGTTTTACGTGACGAAATTCTACAATTTTTATATCATCGTCATCCTGGTGCAAGACAGTTCTAACGGGTGTCCTGATTCTTCAGTCGGATGTTAGTAATGTTTAATGGTAGGCCTATTTACTTTATAAGATAACACAATCGGATTTTCGAGTAGGATCATTTTGGAAATTTTGAAAACTGTAAAGGAAAATATGACATTCCAAGACTTATTCACTTAAATTGTATCCGTTGTTTGTAACTGACAATTCTATCGATATCTATTTAGCAGTATTCAAAATCAAATTGCAACATTACAATACTACCTCCACTGGAACTGAACCTAAACCAAAATGCCTCTACGTCTTCCTCCTTTGGGAAGATTTCGATATGTTAAACCATTTGCTAATTATTACATTTAAAACTTTATTATCCAATTGTTGTTACTTGAATACAAGCTAGGAGTGATATTACATGTTATGACAAACAAAGGCAATACCAAAATTCTTCATCAGCTCCATTTTCCACACACATTTCATAGAGTCATTTTGCATAGGTTACAATGCTTTACACCTAGAGTTGGTTGACTTTGTATATGTAACAATAACCCTCGTATTCTCTGGAGTAATTGTTACTTTCTTCTTTATCCTCTAGAGAAAATATTGTGATTCTTTAAAAATCCATTTCGAGAATTCCGTTCAAAACAAATTTCCAGCTTCACTGATAATGAAAAATGGCTTTGGGCATGCCGTTCGCCTGTTTACCTCTACATAGGGTGGCCAGACGTCCTCTTTTGTCCGGACATGTATGTCCTCCTTTTTAGACCTTTGTCCGAGGCCCGGGCGGATTTAAAAAAAAATTAAGAATTGTCCTCCTTTTCGTAACTTGTATGCCCGATATTTTGAAATTATCTGATTTGACGCCTTTTTCAAATAACTTGCCTGTAGGTGGCAGCAGTATCGACGGAATATACTCTTTGTCAACGATCATAATAACTCTTTTTGCTCCTTCTTGTTATGGTCGTTGCTCACAGGCAGCTAGTAAATCGAGAGATCGAGGTGCAAATGTAAATCTAAAAAGAATTTTCTGTTGTCTTTAATAATTATAATACGGAATATATATTATATGACTTTCTCGTGTTAAATTCTATCGCACCTGGTTTACATGTTTCGACCTGTTAATGAAACCAATAATAGGTTGAAACCTGTAAACCAGGTACGACAGAATTTAACACGAGAAAGTCATGTAATACATATTCCGAAGTGATATAGTGTTAAAAGTTGTGTAATCAAGATGTATAATTATAGTTGCCTTGACTTTCATATGTGTAGCTAACTGTGAAATCATTATTATTTTTTCACAATTATTTTGTAATAAAATAGATATTAACATACTTGTAAGTATGATATAAGCCTAAATGTGTACTGTAATATTTTGTAATAGAATAGATATTGACGTAGTTTAAAGTATAGGCCTAATATAGGCCTGAGTCTAAATCTAAGTACATCTTTTCTGTCCTCTTTTTTCTAATGTCCTCCTTTTTGAAGCTTTGTGTCCTCCTTTTCATCGATGTGAATATGGTCACCCTATCTCTACATCTATATGCAGATATTTCCCCCGAATCATCGGGTGAATGCTCATGTTCAAAATTAACGGGTATAGGCCTAAGTGAATTTATCTGGAAATAATACTTATAAAGTTTGATAATTTCAGTAGAAAAATTAAGACTTATTACATGAAATTAAAGGCACAAAATGGCTTTGGATTCGATAATGGCTCTCATTTGCCTCGAATAAAATTAAGAAATAAGTTATTGGTTTGCACAATGTATCCCCAGACACTTAAAGAACACTCGCATTGTTTAAAATGACAGTCAAAGATGCTAGCTTCCGGCGACAAACATCGTCCGCCGAAATAGTTAA
Organism: Periplaneta americana; assembly: GCF_040183065.1. Taxonomy (NCBI): domain Eukaryota; kingdom Metazoa; phylum Arthropoda; class Insecta; order Blattodea; family Blattidae; genus Periplaneta; species Periplaneta americana. The sequence continues at coordinate 92,268,639 of NC_091119.1, forward strand.
AGAAAATGGTTATAAGTATTTATAATTACAGTAGAAATATTTTGAATTCTATTTCGACGCATTTCTCTGTGATGTGACCTTGTAATGCATGCTTTTCGATTACCATTGGATTTAGCCTTAATTTACCGAAGGAAAACAGGACCAGAGGAATACAAAATTGTAAAGCTGCTAATAAAATAAGAAATAAAATTCCCAAATTGTTTAAATTTATGTAATTACTGAAAATTTCCGTCATATGTACAGTCTCTTACTTTTATAGACATGCACCCAAAATTTGGAATTATAACTGAAAATTTCTTTTAATATCCGTGTATTTAACTCAATTTGGATATCAAAAACTACAATTAAAATCTAGTATGAAAACTTTTAAACACTGAAAATAACGTTCTTAGATTGAATTACATTAAATAATAATATAATATGTATTTCTTTAAGATTAAGTCAAAATTTGCCTTGTGGACGTCCATGTCACCTTACCACTTTCCTAAAAGTGAGTTATTTCGCTCGCATTTCATTTCTTACATTGCATAAATGTTATATTTCAACAGAGGGAAAGGCGAAAAGTTATTATCCCCTCTCGTATGAATAATTCATTTTATTCGAATTGTAAATCCGAAGGGTAAATCCCTCACTTCTCCCCCTCCGTTAATTTGCACATTAAACATTATACTTTTCATCAACCATCACTGGTCTTGATCCAGTAGCTTCATATTGATATTTTGTGGAAGCATGATTATACTCATACATTTGCAGCTATGTGCTGATCCATAGGGTCGCGACAATATTCAACGGATTTTTGGTAGCATTCGCCCTTTCTTCCCAAAATTTATTCTAAGTAAATCTAACTTAAATGTAATGTCAACACAAATGCCTACGACCTACATATTAAGAAACAAATCCTAATAAAAGACAATTTTTGGCAGACCTGGAAATCGAAAACTTCTGATTATTTGTCCGTCATTGCTAGCCACATTTTTATGTACTGTATAGCGTTATGAATAACAAATTCATTACACTTTTATATACGGTGATTCACGAGGATTTACCATCACTTACGAAGCTTATTTCCGAAGATATTCTGAGCAAAAGTTGTCATATAAACATGTGTCCTAATCTCAATATTTTCAGAATTACACTAATTTGAAGTTGTTTGTAAAATACCTTATTTCTTTACTTTTAGCGATAAAAGAATGTTACCAATAGAGAATGAACTATTCAGAAGTATCATTTCTTCAATTGGCTAGTGTTCTGAAGCTAAACATGTGTTGTCAGTTGCTTTGTACAGATTTTGTTGTTCAATTTTTAACTAATAATGACATCATTCTTACGCACTTATCACAAAAATTGTTACAAATCATACGACTTCAGAAACTTAATTCTTTATAGTTTAATTATGCATCCTAATGTACAGTCTTGAATAATTTACAAGAGTGGCGTAATATGTAACTATTTTTGTGATAAATACGTAAGAAAATGTGATTTAATACTTAAAAATCGGAAAAAAAAAATCTGTACGAAGCAACTATTAAATTCACAACACAATTTTAACTTCAGAATACTAGCTAATTAAAGAAATGATACTCCTGAATAGTTCATTCTTTATCTGTAATATTATTTTACTCTTAAAACTCAAGAATAGTGGTATTTTACAAACAATTTCAAATTAGCGTAACTCTGAAAGTTGAGATTAGGACAAATGCTTATATGACTTTTTTGCTCAGAATATTTTCGGAAATAAGGTCTATAAGGGACGGTAAATCCTCAGGAATCATACTGTATATATTTAATACTGCTGAAATAATAAATTATATAAAACCCAAAGTAAAATTTTGGAACTGGAACAAAATGTAATAGATCTACCGTGTTTGTCATCTAGGCGGTTTTTAAGTTTAGCCGTCCAACTTCATCAAAGAACGAGACTCCACACCCACACACACACAGTGTCAAAGCTAATGAGCACGTTTGCTTTATAATGAAATGTGACTAAACGTTATTATTGTGGTTGAAACTCCCTAAAGCGTACTATTGCATTTGTTAGCTACATAATTGAAATACCGTGGGAACGAGCGGAAGGCTGCAAGTATTAACCCGCTTTGACTTGCCGTGTATACAACATTATCTGTGACGTAAACCTCTACCCAGATTATACTCCATGTGTTATGTAACACATTCAATACGTGTAATCTACATGTTGTCCAATCGTCTGTGCAACCGAAGCATTTGTTTGCAGCTTTACTTCCAAGAATTGCATCATAAAAGAAGAAAAAAGTCTTACGCTATAGTCAATGTGGTAACGATTCTCGCTGCAAATTTAGCATATCAGAGTTATGTGCATGGTAGAGAAAGGAGTATGTACTGTATATTCCTTGCATATGGATTAGGATACGTGCCTTCTTAAGGTTTGTCCTGTGTCTCCCCTTTAACCTACAATACTGGATACTGCTGAAAATATGGTAAGACAGTTTTTCTCCTTTTCAATATTTGATACTGATTAAAAGCCCTCACACGGGTGACGAACCAAAAATCAACATGCTAAACCAGGCCTGCATAAGGTTTGCGCTCTCCGAGCCGGCTCACAGCTCATGAGCGGAATGCAGATTTTAGCTGCGCTCTGTATAAGGGTGGACTGGAAGAAGGGGTGATCTCGTACAAAATATACACAAAAGGAAGTACTATTACGATTGTTTATGAAATGAATTCCCGTTCAGTGTTTGCAAAACTATCTTGGACTATTATTAATTAATAAAGAAATATTTCTTTTAAAGAAGTAATAGAAATTCTATAGCTACTTAAATGTACAATATCATTTTGTTATATTTTTATTTATCAGTACAACAAAACGAGGTTTTATGCTGCTGGCAGCTGAAAGGAACAGTAGCCTACTGATCATAATGAAACATCAGTTACAGATGTTCGATGTCTGCCTTTATTAAAGTTGATTATAGAAAACAGTTGCTCACAAATATAAATGTTGAGCCAAACATAGCAATCATTTTCACAGCCAGCCTGTATAGTCGTGGATATTATTACTAATGTTTAGTCTTTTAAAACTCAACCAGGCTAGTAGTATTATCAAACGATCTATACCCCTCAGGTCACATTGAAGATCAATAAGTTCGAGCTGTAAATCGTTAAATGTTAAATGTTATGTTCCGTCTTTTAGATTCCTCCATACTGTACTGTAGCAGTAGGTAAACAACGTGAAACAGTTACTGAGAATAGCCTACACACTGCACTCCACTAGATAACTGAGTGGTCGTTTCCCTCTCCTTTACCTATAGCAAGTCTATGTCATTCTGACGTATCTTCCTCTCCGTTTCGGCGAGCGGTAAACACAGCTCTCCCGCTCTGAAGGAGCGCGCACGCTCGTCGAGCGCTGTTTGTGCAGGCCTGTGCTAAACCATATGAGCACATAGACAAATTATTTTCAATATCTTCATTTTCTTCTGCTACCTATCTATACTATACGAGAAGAAGCGGCTTGCGGGGCGGTAAATCAGTCTGAGAGGCGATCGAGTGAAAGTTCTGCAAAGAGAAGCATCTGTGGTTCATCCAACAAGTGCAGTGAAAGTGAAAATCGTGTACAAATAGTGCAACAGTCATTGGGTAGTTCGAGGCGCGCTAGGGGAAGTGAAACACCATAAACTTAGCGGATTCTACCGAGGAAGATGAAGTTGAGGACGATCACTCCTTAAAAAAAAAAAAGTATGTTTTTAAAGACAACATCAAATTAATTTTGTATATATAAATAATAAGATTAAACATAGAATAATTTTAATAAAAAGTAGAACGAAAAGAATGTTGTAACTGTAATTGATATTGATTTACGTAATTAATAAGTTATGTCAGGTGTGTTTATGCTGCAAGATATATGTATAAATGATTCGCAAATAACTTGCTGACAATCATGTAGAAAATTTTGAGACTGACCTACATACTGAAAAATACTGAATCAGCTATTGAAGTCTGCTGGCTATATGTCAACAACTGCTAACCTGGATGTAGTATGACGACACGGAATAATTAGTTAACATGCATAAGTGAACCTACATATAACTAAACATAAATATGAAAGTTATAGAATAGATTTAGAAGATTAAAGTAAAAAGAAAAATTGATTTAAAAAAATTGTTTACGGTAGAAAATTGTTAAAAGGAGGAGATAAATAAATTTTAAGGTTTTAATGGTTATCATGATTGGTTTAAACATGCACTAAAACCAGATGTAAGTGCAAGTTTGAATCAATAATTTACTGAGATTTGCGATAGAGTAAATTGTTTAGTTTAATAGTTTAGGAAATTGTATATTTATTATGTGTAACTTCTTTTTGTATTTAGATCATTTTTAAATTAGTAAGTTTGTATAAGTTTGTACATTTGTGAACTAGTATCAATAATTCTAATCTATACTTCGTTCCATAATGTCTGACAGGCGAAGTAAATATTTCCGGCAGAGAGAGGGAGAAGATAATTGCTATTCAACCAATGGCAGAGGTCTCATTCCACTCTTGTCTTGAAGTACTTGTCTGAAAGATATATCTTTTTAAGGATCTGTTCATTCCCTAAGTTCTTCACATGAGAAATGTAAGTTTGTTTTCACTTCTAACAATGCTTTAACTGTTTCAATTTTTATTCTTGACTTTTCATCACTCCAGATTGAGTTCATTATGTAGAAAAAAAGTATTTTAAATGATGAATTACTGACTGAAAGACACATGATTAATGACACTATTTTGAAAAGATTATCAAATGGAATGGAATTTTTTTGAAATGTTGAAAAACATCAGACCACTTTTGGCCTGTTGGTTTGTCACAAAACTCCTAACTTTTTTAACTATTTAAAAATGGACACTGCAGTAGTTCTAACATTTCCGCGCAACTTGAATGGAGACAAAGATGCTATGTTCTTCTCAAAGTGTGCAGAATATCTCATACTGTGCTCGCTGGTTCTTGTGTCTCATACTGAGAACCGTTCGTAAATATGCATGAATCACAGCAGTTTCATCACGATACTTAAATATTTATGTGTAAAATATTATTGAAACGAAATCAAACCTTCTGGGGACGAAATTAATTTCCGGGGACAAAAACTGGGACATTTGCTCCCCAGGAGATTGTCCCCGGAAATCGGGGACGTCTGGTCAGCCTACTCTACACTTAATCTAAATAATTGCAATTTTTAGCCAATTTTGACCTAAATGAAATCTGCAACATTTTAAAAGTGACATTTGGCCTATTCTTCAAAATTGCATTATGACTAGACTTTTCGAAATCCACATAAACTCTAAAGGGACACAACGTCACTCCCACTTTAACATATTCATATATGAAAGTCACTTTGGAGTGCCATAGACAGGCACTATGGTCACCATATGGAGATTGCGCAACATTTGGGACCTAGTTAGTAGAATATGTGGTTTGGACACGCACTGTGTATTCATATTGTATCGTGTAAAATTCAACAGTTACTCGGGTTCCAGTTGGTATGCAGCCCCTGGGTCTCCCCATTTTCTCTATTAGGTGGGTTCATACCAGTGATGGTCAGCGAATATTTTTTGCGGCGTCATACGTACTACAAGTTCCTTTCACTCCTTTTATATTTTGTTGCTTTTCCTATTCTTGAAATATACCAAGTGAATGAAAAGGTTGTACTGTAACTGAAGGAGCTTATAGAAGGGTGGTAATATAGTGCTTTTCCAATAGAAACCTTTGATCTCGAAAGCAATCCTCAGTCAGTACAAGTCCGTAATGCCAAGACTTATATTGCGGATGTAATCATACTTTGCATCTTACTCCTGCCATCATGTTTGAATAAAAAGATCTACACTTCTCATAAGAAGTTGTTCCAGTGCTGTTAAAATATGTGCTACTTATCGTGTACCAGCAGACGTGCATGCAACAGGTCTGAGAACCAGCACGCTTTACTCATGCTATACTTTCTAATCTCGCATATCCTGGGTGTTGGATAGGAAGAGAATATCCGAATGAATGGACATCCCGCTCTCCTAATTTGATGCTTCTTGATTACTTCTTTCGGAGTTATATGTAAGACATCGTCAACGAGATACCGGTGCAGGACCCAGAAACACTTTTAGTCAGGATACTTGCAGCATCTGATTTAGTTCGGGAGATGCCTGGTGTTATTTGGGAGAGTGCGCCAAAATTTGTTTCGAAGATGAAATACCTACACTAAATGTTGTGTTTGCTAGTTCGAACAGCATTTCGTGTAATGCAAAATTGAAGAGGTTGATTCCAAAGTGTCCTAAGTCATTTTTTTACGATTTTAATTTGTTTTACACAAGTTTTAATTTATCCTTTTCAAGGCCATACAACCGTGTAAGTTTATTTAATGGACTCTCCTAAGTATTGAATTAGATCCGTTGAAAATAAAAACATTTGCAGGTACTGGGCGTGTCAAAATTATTTCGCGCGTGCTCATGTAAAGGGGGTTAAGTATGATTTGGTTAAACTGGAATAAGTACAGATTTGAACTATCCACAATTACTTTTCTCTTGTGCTAAATGGGTTAAGTTATTCTTCCATCTATGATGCAATTACAGTGCTCCATAGTTTGTGAAAAAGGGGTTTTATCAAGTACCAAAGGAGAGAAGTTCACATACCGTACAATTTGACAACCCCCTTTACACGAGCACCCGCGATTTTATCGATTTTTATAATTTTTTAACTTATTATTTTGACTTAGGCCAGTTTGGAATCCACCTCTTCAATTATTAATTGTTAAATTCATGTAATTTTTCCCAGTACTTACATTTTTGTATACAATTACTATATTTATATCCATTGGCATATTTTATGTAGTTCCAGATATTCACAGCTTTATACTGACTCAGGATTACTTCCTACACCATGAGTTCCTATTGTAAAGTTCATTATATTATAACTTCTCTATAAGCTCCTTCAATTTAAGTACAACCTTCTGAATCATTCTATATCCTTAATTACACTATTATGTATTCATTTCATATTCGATCTTCTCTTGCATAGTCTTTTATAGATCTAAGAAATTCCCTTTGATATGTTTGCCACTGTTTTATGTCTGCATGTGCGGATTGGGCGGATATGTCGATTCCCGCACAGACCACTCAGTTGGGTCCATTACACGTATAACCCCCGGGAGATTGAGTTGAGTTGGATGAGTGAATGGCCGTACGGACGCATTTCAGCTCTGGAGATACCAGGGAGCCGACAGACATAGGTCGCAAATTGTCATTAGATAATGTAGACCCCTCCGACCACCAGCAGAGCGATTCTCGGGCAGTTCCCGTCCGGTATGATTTCACAGATACCAACGAGGGTCACAGCAAACGTCCCTCGTGAACGGTCGACACCAATCGTTCCTCTTGAAGAGAAACAACTCAACATTTCTCGCCAGTACGAGGTGTAAAACTTTAATTTCGAGAGTGACCGCGTAATGTCGTCCATGTTGCAAGTTGGGCAGGAGCATGTACCTAGATATTTTTGGATATGTTCTTGTTAATGTTTGCATAAGTAGCAGGTGAGTAGATCTGTTCTTTATTGAGCAGCAGGTGTGGTCTAATGTTGTCAGAAATGTAATAGGAATATAAAACAGAGCAATAACATCGAGTCTTTAGTGCCCCACTTCGATTATTGTGATTTTCTACTAACTAACCTCAATGTCAACCAGTCGCAAAAATTACGTGTTCATAATTCTTGTGTTCGCTTCGTCTGTGATGTCCGTCGCGCTGACCACATTACCCCATCCTTCCAAACTCTAAACTGGCTACGGCTTAACGAACGTAGAAATTTTCATTCTCTTGTTCTCCTTTTCCAAATCCTTCACATTTCTACACCTACCCACCTTGCCTCCCGTTTCAGTTACCTGTCATCATATCATAATCTCTTCACACGCACGCAAAATAGCCGCATACTAGCCATACCAGCACATAAGACATCATCGTATTCATCATCATACACAATCTCGCTCTCGCGCTTGTGGAATATCCTACCCAGTGACATCAGAGACTGTCGGAATTTAGTAGCGTTCAAAAGCAAGCTTATTAAGCATTTTCTTACTCCGTAGAGTAGGTTTAATTTTTGCTTAATCAATAAAAGAAATATTTCTCTCTTCTTAACTTTTACAATAAACTGTCTAGCTTTTATTAATCAGTTAATCTTTTAGTACTTTGATTTTTATTGTATTTGTAAATTTAATATTAATTGTAATTATAATTGTAATTGTATTCTTAATATTGTAGTTGTAATCCCCTGGTAGAGGGGAAGAGAAGGCCTGATGGCCTTATCTCTACCAGGTTAAATAAATAAATAAATAAATTAATTAATTAATTAACTAAATAAATAAAATAATAAATAAATAAAAATAAATAAATAAAATAAACAAATAAATAAATATCGACGAAATACTAGTCAAATTTTAGAGGCATTAATAGAGTGTGATCGAGAAGTCTCTCCGCAGTGCTTGTGTAGCCAAGGTGCAGCAGAGAATCCACTAGGCAGAGAATTCAAATGGCAGCACTGGCCGCTAAGCATGTGATGGACTGGAGATCTCAGGTTGTCAAGCTGAAATTAATGGGGAAGTGCCAACTTTCTACAGGATTACTAGAACTAATGGAGCTGCGGAGGAACTTTTCGATTGCACGGAGTAGCTAATGCAAGGATGCTACAAAATTTAAGTGTTCTAAATTGACATAAGAGAAACTGTGAACATCGCCTTTTAAGGGGGAAGTGACAGTGCAAAAATGGTGCCTCGAATCTTTCCAGATTACCAAACAAGGGCCGCTTGAATTTGCAAATGATATTTCGGAAAATGAAGACATGGTCAAGAGGGTTATTATTGGTAACGAAATACGGTGTTTCCAGTATTACAAAGAAACAAAACGCGAAGTGTGCAGTGAAAACACTAAATTATCCTCGCTTGAAAGCACGCATGTTACAACACGCTGTTTGTATTATTGCGATGTACCGAAATTTCCATGCAGGAATTCTGCGTTATCATATGATGAAGGATCGGTGGAGCGGAGAAAAATTCTCTCCCGCACCGGGATTCGAACCGGGTTTTCAGCTCTACGTGCTGACGCTCTATCCACTAAGCCACACCGGATTCCAGTTCCGATGCCGGATTTAATCTTTTCAGTTTAAGCTCCACCTCTTAGTTTCTCTTTTGTGACCAACCCTCACGCACTGTGTCACAGATGTGTGACAGTGGCACAATATTCAACACACTAATGTGCAGAGGTGCACTAAGTGGCCGGGATCCGACGGAATGAGCGCCGTCTTATATCACTAAGTGATTATATACGCATATCATATTATTGCTATGTACGGAAGTACTTATGATATTTCCGTGCAGAAATTCTGCGTTATCATAATATGATGAAAGGTTCTTACACTACATAAACACACCCCCACAGGAAACACAAACAAAAGGAGCCAAGACCAGCACCAACATGGTCTGAAGATGTCCCATAACAGGCTGAAACATGTAACCAGGTACGATAAAATTTAACACGAGAAAGACATATAATAGGCCTACTATATTCCGTGTGATATAATATTAAAAATTGTGTAATGAAGAAGCATAACATATTTTAGTGGCTCAATTCTATATTATGAATTCCTAATACTGTGTCTAGATTCTTACTCTCAAATTTTTGACATTCAAGTTGATTTTTAGGATCGAAAAATCTTTTTAACTCTACTGAGATCACTGCGTATATTTAAGAAATTCTAAGCGTAGAATGCTAGTAGTTTCATGTAAATCGTAATTTTTGTAGTCCGAAATTTTGTGCGCTGACTTCATGTTGCCACATACTGAATTTTTAATCAAGACAATAAAAATTGCTTATCTCAAGATATTTCGCATACAACAAACTGGATCGCATTCTGTCGGTTATTACAAATTTAGAGAATCTATAGACGTAAATACAAATAGACCCCCCTATTAAAAACATAAAATTATTTAGGCCAAAAGGGGCAAAATGAGCAAAACAGAACATCATAAAAGTGCTTAAGTGTTAAATGAATAATGATTTTCATAAGTTTTACTTCAGATACCTAAAACGTTTATTCTTTATAAATGAGGCATTTATTTCAACGACTGATGTCACATCTACTAGCTGAATCAGCTTCATTCAATTCGGTTCGAAGCTAGCTTTTAGCGGAGCGCAAGTGCAAATAGTAACGTGAAATAACTAAAGATGTAAAGAACTGTAGAGACGAAATGTGTTGGAGTAAATCTTAACGGTCAGAATAATTGTGTTCTTAAAATGTTGGTGTGGTTCGATTACCGGCTCAGGCTTCACGACGGCCCACTCAATCATTCCAGGCAAATTGAGTAGCTACAGTAAGCCGAGGCATGACAAGCGTCCAGCAATAAGTAAGACTATTCATCATCTGCTGTCATCCAGCCTTGCAATCAATATCTTGCACTAAAACATATGCAGAAACAACTATGCACTCCAGAAGAACATTCACGATATCTATACAGACAGTAACTTCATTGTTCACAATTTATTGAATTATTCAATTTAATTTGTGAATCGTTTTATGAACATTAGTTTATTCGATATAAATAAAACACATAGGGTTTCAGAATATTATTAAGTATAATATGTCAATTGAAGATGTGGATTCCAAAACCAACTAAGTCAAAACACTACTTTTTTCAGGAGAGCAATAAAATTGAAATAATTATTTTGAAGCTGATAGTCTGAGTAATTTATGTTATACCACATCAGTCATAACAGAGATATGATATTACGAAATATTTTGGCATTTACGTTTATATCTCACAATTTATAGGCTCGTGTTTTTTTCAAATTTGCACTAAGTGGTGACTTAGTGTGATTTGGAAAAAATTCAGAATATTTCCCTATACTGCTTAATTCAAGTATGCTGTGTTAACTCAAGAAAATGTTGCACATATTTATTACTAAATACTGCAAAACGTTTTACGTGTTAGTTTTAACATGGAATAAGTTATTACACTTTCCATTTACAGAAATAAAGAATTGAATTACAAATGCTGTGTTAACTGAAAAAAAATATTACACTGTAGGTATTATGACAATTACTTTAATTTATTACATACCATTAGTCGTAACGTAGATTTTACACTTTACGTTTACAAAAATTGAAAATGGTTGAATTGAATATTGCAATGTTCTATTTTCACTGAAATTGAGATCTAACTTATTTAATGTACAATGTACATGTTAGTTTCAATTTGAAATTTTACAATTTTTATTTCTTAATTTAAACAAATGGATTTTCTTCATCATATATATGAACAGTATTATCATTATCCCCTTTAGGTTCCTTCAGTGCTTGTTCATAAATTGTTTGGCTTTACTATGTATTTCATCAGCTTAAGAACGTCATTCCTGTTTTCAACTAATGGTATGTTTTAATGTTACATCAGCAATATTAGTAGCGAGCTGCAACGTGCAACTACAATAGAAGAACTGAAATAAAACGGGACAAACACTGCTAAGTCAGCTGTGTCGATAGCCAGTGCACATGCGCACCGACTAAGTTGGGTCTGGAATAAAACAACAGTTGACTTAGTTGGATTTGGAAAACACCTTCAATTTTGACATTTAAAATCGACATGCCTTAGTTGAATTTAACTTGTATTCTGTTATTAGAATTGTGTAACATGTATTGGAAAACACACTAAGCAGCATAGCTAAAAATCACAACAAAAAAAAATGACTTAGTTGGTTTTGGAATCCACCTCTTCAATTGCTCCCATGAAAAACTCTTTGATTCAGATATTTCAATTTGTGACAAAATGAAGTTTCCTTGTGCGACTCCATTCTCGTGACATCAGAGTATGGATCTGTTCGAGACGATTATTAATACCACAGTCTAAGTAGGAGAAACAGACTATCACAAACATATTTGTGTAAACTACAAAATATAATGTAATAATTATTGAGGAGTCCAAACATCTACACATGTTCATGCAGTAGTTCTTAACTTATGAGCAAGCTTAGGATCCGAGACAACTTAAGAATGAAGTAAAGTTACAGTGCGACGGAGTATAGATGGAGTGAGGTGGAGCCTTGAGTTTTGTTTACCTGTGCGTTAATGTACAATCCGGTTCGTGATCAGGGGTACAGTATTCTTTAGTCTCTCCCTACGAAACGAACTCAGGCCATCACAGTGCATTTTCAGTTCATAGTGAACAGTTTTTTTCGAACTAGTTTCAAGTATTTACATGGTTGTTCATTGTAACGCTAACGCCTTCAACATCGCCGAGAGACATGAAAACTTGTGAGGTATGTATCATACTTCACTTTCCACCGTCACTAGATTGTACTATTAACAGTAGAATATAACGCAGCACATTGAGAGTCGTTATTTACATTCACAGTATGTCTGCCTACTATGTTCGAGAAATTCTATAGTCAAATTGTGCGTACATTGGTTGCTAAAGTGTCCCAGATCCTAAGTCTTATTATGAGCATAGGTAGGAAGTTCGTACCAAAACAACAGATTTCAGTTGATTACAGCGAGGAGTATAGGTCTCACCCGTGCCTCACTCTGCTTCCGATCGCTGTAAGACGATACGCAGTTCACATAAATAACGCATACTGTCATTCTGTGAGCTGTGTACAGTCATGAATACTTTTTAATATTGTTAATTTATATTAATAGTTTAGGTTTTGAACAAAGTGAGCTATTATCTTGTTATTATATTATTTAAGTAATGATAATATTATCCATAATTTCAATAAAGTAAACTAATCTGTTATTAAATAATTATGCAAACAGGAGTGTGTAACATGTCTATTTTTTCCCTGATTAATCTTCATTAAATTTTGACGTCTCGTGCTGCTATGCATTCGGTTGCGTTACAGTCCAAGTTCAACATCGGTATTACGATACGAAATTCTTAGCTGCCATTACAATAGAAATAAAAAAAATTGTTGAAAACAAATTTGTAAGCAATATATGATTATATGTGTGGTTAAATGTGGTTGTAATTGAAAGTGTTTGTGTATTTTTTGCACTTTTAGAACTGTTACTCAACGATTTAAACGTGGATGCTGTGACAAATATCCGAAAATGTTATGTTTAGAAGGTCTGATCGATCGTGGCCTTCAGATGAAAGAGAGAAGACAGAAAGAACTCTTAATCTTAGAGGTCTTTACAAGTGACTAATTTCACTTGGTTAGCCGTGAAATTCTTCAATCGCTAGAAATCAGTAGAATTTTTTCCCTTTCCTTTTATCACATAAGAACAAAGGTAAACCGAATCGTTGAAATTTTGCTTTTAATAGGTTTAACAATGTTTACACATCTTCTGAAGCTTACGATTGCAAAGTTTTGCTTTTATTCTCTTTTTTCATTCTTGTCTCTCTGCCAATAAAATTTCTTCACTGTTCCTCTCTCTTATTAGTGCAGGTGACACGCAGTCTTCACCTTTTCTTCATCCAAGCGATATGCGTTTCACGTTGGCAACCTTTCATCTGTTATCCTTTTCGTGTGCCCATACTATTTCAATTGATTTTGGTGAATAAAATCAAGAATTGAATTTTGAAAATTGATTGTCTCTTCAAAACTTTAATCAAGATGTTATTCCATCGAGAAATTTAGCATATATGTCTAGTCTACAGAAGTCCATTTCTGCTGCTTTAAATTTGTTTCTGATTGTGATTTCATATTCCAAACTACTGAGCATTATGAAAGGCACTTCTAACAAATGGTTTGTACATTTAGGTCTTAGTTTCTTTCGTGACCTGTTTATCCACAAAAGACTATTTAATATAGAAATTTAAGATTTATTTCTGTCGTAATTGTATTGACTTGTTTCCCTCTCTTTTGTAATTTTCACTCTTCGATATTTATACTCTTCAGTATATTAGTATATGTGTAATTAATTGAATGATTCTCAAGAACAAGGATGTAATCAAAACTGCTTTTTTGTAAATCAAAATTAATGGTTTAGGAAACACTTAAGTTATTTTAGTATTATTACATGTTGTAATGTACAGACTACGGTGAAGTGAAGTATAATAAAATGTCTTAGTGATAAAACGCTGATGACAACATGCAGAAGACTTCACAAACAACCTGGTGCCATACTTAACTCAACACACCAAAAATGATGGTTACAACCTTATTTTGGCCAACCATTCAAATGTTTCCAGTATTTCTTCAAATATAAAATCTTGATATATCCCTCTCACTGTCATATTTTTGTTTCAATTGTATTTACATTGAGGCACCATTCCGTACATTCCTGCATCAATAGTAATGTGTTATAATGGCTGAGGACCAGACTGTTCTAAGTCCAACTTTTTAGGAAAAGGAAATCTGTGTTGCATTGTGTTCCATGTCTTTGTCTTATACATGAATCGAACGAATTTTTGTAAATATTCCTCCTCATAAATTTGTTATGAGGCTATTCCAAACTGTTTTATGTCCAGCTTTGAAAGTCAGCACCTAAAAATAGTCCTGTTGAAAACAAAAAATAGTAAAATATACTTGGAACAATCTGGTTCTCAGCCATCTATGACTTTAAAGTGCAATGTCAAAATGAATGATCGTCAGTCAGTTGTGATGATTATACAGTGCCGGCGTCTGTTAGAATTCCCATGACATTTCTAATACATGGAGAATATTCCTAGACTAAATTTTCTTGACCAAACATAAGAATATAAGTATCTAGAAATAAAACGTACAAGTTCATGTTGTGAAGATACTAGACATAATGATCATGATGTTGAAATAAACTTCTTAGAATGAACAAAGTAAAGGGTACAAGAAAATATAGCTCGAAAAGGAGAACTATTACGTATTATTCGTTTTTTGAGAGCAGAGAGACAAAAGTTGTTGGGGACAGAGCATTGTTCTTGTCTGTTACTGATGATGAATGCAGAAGCAGTAACATTGGTATTCCCGCAATTTGTAATTTGGAGCATATTGATCAAAGGTTAGACCTGAAATTATTAACGAACTAACGTAACTCTGCCTCCTCTCTTTCTGCCGTGAACTTTCTCTGAGGATATTTGAAGAGTTGGGCACGTACTCCATGGATAGAAGCTTACAGACTTGCATCGAGAATGTGAAAGGGGTGTATATAAAAATATGCACAGGGTGTGTCTGTAAAGATGTGTCGTCTTCTAATACTCCATGGATAGCAATGCTGGTTTCCAGTGAAAGACTTACCCTTGGGCAAAACACTATGAATGAATGAGCAATTATACGTAGTGAAATGAACGATGAAATGAGAATAACGCATGCGTTTCGTAACAATTCACTTCGGCCACAAACGTGGTCTATGTGTAACGAGCGTTACTCGTGCAATGATGCTTCGTTTTGGCATGAGTTCCAATCCAATTTTGAATTATTACTGGATTGCATATTTCCAAAGTTTTATATTTGCTACATCTCCTGCTGAAAAATAAAATTATTCATTCTCGTTTTCTACAAATTATGCCACATTTATCTTAAAATATAATTAATGTATATAGCTTCATGTTGCAATCGCTCTTATGAAGATGTTATATGAATCCTCTACATTCTAAACCCCCTAAAAATCATTTTGTTCAGAACTGAATTATGCCCATATACTGCTTGCTAGGAACGAATTATAATGTTTTATATAGTTTGAATCATTAAAAAATCCCACTTAATTTAAAGCAAAAGATTTTTTAAAAGTCACTGTTAGGTTGAAAATTCCCTCTATTTGCCACCAGCTACTGTCAAAATCCTTTAATTTGTGAAAGTGGATATAGGGGATTTTCAATCTAACTTATAGGATTCATATTAAAAGTAGCGTATACCCTAATTTTAAAATAAGTAACGGTAATTTTTTTCTATTTATTGTATTCCATAGATCTTACATTAGCATTGAAATTTTAAGATGTGGAACAAGTCAAATTTTATAAGATTACAATTTCTTTGGAGATGAAGTGAGATGAGGCCAAGCATTCGTCGAAAAAAACCCAACCAGGTAATGAGACCAAACGGAGATCTAACCCAAGCTCGAGCGCAGCTCCGGATCAGCAGGCCAGCGAGTCTGCCGACTGAGGTACATTAGTGGCTCTACAAAAAATATACGGTACAGTACATAGCAATCAGGTGATTAAATTTACAAAACTGAACAATTAATCATCAGTTGAGCTATAAAATATAATACATAGAAAGTAAGATAATTCAATTTATAAGCACAAACAATTCAATCACTTGAGATATACAAAAATTGATAATACATTCATATAAATTACTTCAAATTAGAAATCATACATTTCCTTTAGAAACACTTTTGGAATATACAGAGTGGAAGAAAAATAACTGTGTAAATTTTAACAATTTTAACAACTTATTCCTTGCGTAGAGTACGACAAAACATTCTAATATGATATTAGTCCTCAGAAATATAATTTTCCACCAAATGTTAACACTCTTTTACTCGATAAATATTCTCAGTGCGATGCTGAATTTTACCTTCATTATTAGAAAAACTGGAAAGGAATGATTATGCTTTTGCAGTTTTTCAACAAAATGGACGGTTTCCTTTCAAATTAAATAAAAAAAAATTATTACGTGTCGTTATTCCCTGCCATTAGGAAGTCTTGAAACCATTCTGCAGTGACTACGTTACGGAATACTTCCATTCGGACGTGAGGTCATGTATGTATTCCCAGGTGAACCATCGATGCGCTGTTGCCATACTACACAGAATTTCAGCTTAATTTTCTCATCAATCATGCACTTAATTACAAAACGCATAATAGATTTTTATTACTTTTGATGTATTCTATTGCTCATTTCGGTCCGCACAGTTACATCATTTCCACCCTGCACTCTAATTTGGCTCTTAACTTTATGCAAAGGAAGCAAGAAGAGAATCGTCCGGACTGATATTGAACAATTGTCATTTTATTTAATATACGAGTAGGTCTGATACCATCAACTTTTTTTGATAAAATT
Source organism: Periplaneta americana (assembly GCF_040183065.1). Classification (NCBI taxonomy): domain Eukaryota; kingdom Metazoa; phylum Arthropoda; class Insecta; order Blattodea; family Blattidae; genus Periplaneta; species Periplaneta americana. The sequence goes on from NC_091119.1 coordinate 92,285,581, forward strand.
GATTACAAATTATGTATAACATTCAAGGATGGCTTGATTTGTGTATATCTGGACAGAACAAGCGTTAAGAACCATAGAACAAAAGGGAATTGAGAGAGTTTAGCAAGAAATTTCACAAGGACGCAGTTTATTGTCAATTTAATAATAATAATAATAATAATAATAACAATAATAATAACAGACCTAATAATAATAATAATAATAATAATAACAATAATAAGAATTTCGGTAACAATAATAGACCTAATAGTAGTCAAAGTAATGCAGCTTTCATGCAGTTAAGGCATTTTGTTTACCTATTCCAACCTTTTTTTTTTCAAACGTCGTTCTCCTAGGTCTTTTTGGTAGAACTACATAGCTTTAAAAATATCTGGTAGTCTGTTTCGTGTTAGTTTGTCTATACTATTTTGGAAACATTTTGTTTTATATTTTTCGGTTATTACGTACAGATCTCGGATTTTATCTCTGCCGGTGAATGGCAGTTGGGATTCGAGCGCTTGTCATAGTTGAAGGCGTTGAGTGCTATTACAATATCTGGTGGCCTTGCTCCCAACAGAACTTTTTTTTTAGGAGGGAAGGAGGGAACATCCTATGTACTACGACCTGAGGTCTTACGACCTGAGGTCTATTGTACACCCCCGATATGGGATGAATTGCGTGCCCATCGATCCTCTACGCCCATCGACCTAAACACTTGACCCCCTTAACGACAGGTCACTACAGCCAACAGAGTCCATGTACCACTCCTGCTTCGGCAACTCCCCAAGGCTCCCTTAACGGTCCGAGGCGGAAGTCCTCCCCCGAGAAGGTCTGCCCCGGGTTCCGTTACAGAAGCTATCCATCATCACTTGAAAACAATTCACGGAGGCCGGTCGAGAGAGCCAGCAGCTTCGGAGTGCCGCTTGTAGAGCGATCTGGAAACCAGAAGAAGTAACGGGATGATGAATGAAATGATGATAGGGGAGGAAAGGAAGCGGAGAAGATGAGTGGGGTTCCAATAGCCTGATAAAGTTACCTCATATTCATCCATAGGAGTGAGGGAAAAATCCCGAAAAAACCTCATCCAGGGAACTCGTTCCAACCGGGGATTGAACCAGGGCCCGCTGCATTCGGAGTTAAACTTTTCAACCCCTCATCCACAACGGTGGACGTTCTCCCTGTTAGTAATGTGTGTGTCGGAAGTCGATTCGGGTCAGCAATATTGCCAGAGTTATTATTATTATTATTATTATTATTATTATTATTATTATTATTATTATTATTATTATAGTTTATAGTGTTATAGAAGTCTAGCTTATAGTACGAGTAGTTAGTGCGTTAGTTTCGTAATTACTAATAGTTCAAAGTGTTGTAAATTGTGTACTGGTAGTCATTTCAATTTCCAATTTTTCACCCATCATCTCCAAAGTTAAAAACAAAAAAACTGAGTGGTCAAAGTCGGCAGCTGGTGGCTAATGTATTACAATTTATAAAGAATGAAGCAGATCGTGGTGACTTCAGTATTCCTGTAGTTATATCACAAGAGAGGTCAGTGGCTGCATATAGGCATATCAGAGAGAACGGTGCGTTTGATAAAACAAGAACTATCCGCCATTGAGAAAGGAGAAGCCAGTTCGGCCAGTTCGTTCACACCAGATAAAAGTCGCGAACATCGTAAGACTGTTACGAACTTGGACGATTTTGACCAGTGCGTAATATGGAGGACAGTGCACTAATTTTACCTATTGGAAAAGTGTGCGCCGATCGTAGGGAAACTAAATACTTAGGTACTCATGGTTAAGCATTTGGGCGAACTTTTTTTTTCACAGACTAGTACAACCGCTACTTTCCCTCTTCATCTCCGCCGCAAACTATGATGTCGCCCACTGGCAGAGATAAAATCCGAGATCTGTACATTGGGAATATTTTTTATTCATCTACAATATCTGTATTAATTTTGTTTTTTTAATATACATTTCATTTCTTGAATAGCTAATAATAATAATAATAATAATAATAATAATAATAATAATAATAATAATAATAATAATAATAATTTCGTCGATATAGATTTTTTTTCAGCATTCCAATGCTTCGCTTTAACATTTCCCATACTGATATTGAAAATAGACCTTTGGTTAAAGATAAAACTGCGAACTGTGTAGAACTTTCATGACGTCAGCAACAAATCGGCTCATTGGTTTGACAGGTATTATGAAGAACAGAAAAACAAATTTGACAAAAGCAGCGCGTATTAAAACGGGATGAAAAGAGACAGAAATGTGTTATGATAAGACTTCAAAGTACGGAATGCAGGCTCAAAATTTGTGTAATTAGTTTTTGAGCGAACAGATTAAAGAGGCCCGGAGGTGTGCGGCGAGCGACCTGTCTGTTGCCCACGTCACGCGTTGTGCTAAGCTCCGGGGCGGCTACATCCTCTTCTGTTTGTTTTTGGCCCCCAGAATTAGCAAGCAAGTTGAATAATTGCTTTCGTTATACCCCCTAACATTGACACAGACAGAGGCCGCGGGAAGTTCTTTTTTTATTTTCTGACCACACAGAATGGCATGCTTGCGAAAATGACCGCCAATTTGCATGCCTCACGGGCGATAATTAAAAAGGAATTAAATATTCAGAACGCGATATTTGTAACACAAGGCTTTTCAAGAGGAAACCTGTCACGGAAATTGAATAGCAGTATGTTCTGTAGAAGTGTCACATCTAAGAAGCCAACTAGACATAAGTGTATGCATAAGCTGAAAGGAAAAAAACAACAGAATCCTAACAAAGGAGTATTATAATAAATCGAAGAAAATTATGTTTCTATTTGTCTTGTGTATTTCAATAATTACCATACTCATCTGACAATCGGATTTTTTTCAGTGCAATACAAATTTTTATACCATTTGCTTCAGGGTCCTTCCTCAATAAAGAGAATAGCTGACAACTGTAATACTACAAGCAATAACTGCTCTTTGAAATGAGGGGAGTCAGCGCAAGAGTGGTCTAATCCTCAATGCGAAAAATTAAATATTGAGCCTTCTGTTGATTTTGACGTGAACTATCTTCCTATCATATAGCTTGGTAGGAAGCATGTAATTTTTCCCCTAAAAATATCTCATAAAAATTTATATATAAATTTAACTTGCTTTTCCTACATTAAAAAATGGCATAGACCACTGTTGCGCTGACCCCCTCAATTAGAATTATATATAAATAAATAAATATATATATAATTCATTCTAGAATTCCACGCCAAATTTTAAATTACCATCCTGTGGGCAAGAGATCCTTGGGCAGACCGTTCAAGCGTTGGCAAGAAACCGTAATGGGCCACTAGGTTCAATACATGCAAGGATGACGATGATAATGATGATATATATATACATATTTTTAGAATGTACTATATATATTTCCAAAATTATGGTACAATTTTAGAAGGTGCGGTATTAATGAATAGTAAGTTATTTGGTGTTCCAAAGAATGGATAGCTCTATCCGACTACATTGAATCTTTCTTTATCATTACCTATATTAGGTTCATAATTCAATACATAAATATTAGATAGGCTACAAATACACAAAGCTTACTTACAAATACATATATATATATATATATATATATATGTATATATATATATATATATATATATATATTACTTAAAAAGTACAGACATGTTACATATAAATAGAAACCTATTACATTATATATATATAATATATATATTACACACAAATATATGCTTTTCTGGATTCGCCCATATGTGCTACTTGCCCTGCCTATCCCAAACGTCTGGATTTAATGTTCCTAATAATGTCAGGTGAAGGATACAATGTGTGCAGTTCTGCGTTGTGTAACTTTCTCTATTCTCCTGTATCTTCATCCCTCTTACTCCAGATATTTTCCTAAGAACCTTATTTTCAAACACCCTTAATCTCTGTTCCTTTCTCAAAGTGAGAGGACAAATTTCATAACCATACTGAACAACGGTAATACAGTATAACTGTTTTAGAAATTCTGTCTTTCAGATTTTTTGGCAGCAGACATATATATCACATAGAAATATACATATATTAAATTAAAAAACAAACATATTACAAACAAAAACAGACATATTACATACACACACACACACACACACACACACATATATATATATATGGGTATAAAAATTCAGTGGTGAGAAGCTACTTTAATTGATGTTCTAATGGTTGATGTAAAGGAATAGGATGGGTCTTCTTTCAAAGAGAGGGCAGTTGATTAGCAGATGAGGAACCGTCTGATACTCTCAATTACATACGCATGTTACATTGTTCGGATGATGCCTGACATTAAATCGGACTAAATGTGGCATGAAATTTCCAAGACCACAAATAAATTAGGTAAGAAATTTAGTTTCGAAGAATTTACTTTTACCTCTGCTGATTATGGTAGAAAAGAATACGAAATTTACTGTATTTCCAGTTAAACTATTGATCCATCTGTGGTTCCAATTATTATCCAACACATGATGATATATCTTGATTTGAAATGCGATAGGGAGCATAGTTTGCATTCTCGTTGTTGTTTAGACAGAACAAAAGCTAATACATATCATTCACACCAATTGTAAATCATTAAATTTGAATGATTTCATTTCTTTCTTTGTAATTTGAATCCTGTGAGTAGTTTATTGACTTCGAATTAGATAAATTATAGATGAAAATTATTATATTGCTGGAAAATTCTATTACTTTATATTAAAAGAAATACACGTTTTCAATATTCCTCATATCTTAAATTTCTGCTTTCGGTACGCCTTCTGTCTGTGTGTAGTGATTTCAAGAAAAATATTGGACAGATTGCCTGAGGGGTCAGTTTATCCGGAAATGATACACATAAAATGTAAAAAATTTTAGTAAAAAAGTCCATTTTTTTTATTAAATTAACACTTCACAATCGCGATTTTCTTCAAGGCAGAGCAGACCATCCATAAGTAGTGAAATAAGCTTAAAAATAAGACGAAATAGGTTCGTCTTCAAGTAAAAATGGTATCTTCAGAAATTACGAAAGATTACTTACGACATTACTGTGCAGTGCGGCGTCAAGAACATTATCCGCGAGAGCTTGCAAATTGTTTGTCAGAGATGGAAAGACTGTCGGTCCAGGTTTGACTCTGTGTGTAGAATAGTTGGATCTATATATATTGTTAGTGAAGTACGCTATCCTGAGCAAGATTAATCCATTCTCTATCATCATATCCCACCTCCCTCAAATCCATTTTAATATTATCTTCCCATCTACGCCTCGGCCTCCCTAAAGGTCTTTTTCCCTCCGGCCTCCCAACTAATATATATATATATATAGAATTTGGCAAGCTTCTGTGGTCTAAGGGTTTTCGTACAATTTATTAATAAAATTATATTATATTGAACAAGACTTTTGAGTAACCCGCCGTGATATACCGTAATATTTAATAAAATTCAACGTATCCTGTTTATATTATATATAATACAACAACATTACCTTACGTTATACAACAGTAACCTGAGACCTGATAGTAATATATAATAAAACATAAATTTATTTCTAGATATAAAAAATATCTCTCTAACTCCCCCAGAAATAGTAATATATACTCGTGTTCTGGAGACATTCCAGAAAATTTTAACATAAATATTTTATTAATCAGCAGAATAAAACGTAAAAAAGAAAAAAGCAGACATCACAATAATTGGAACTTTATAATTTCTCTCTAAACAATAAGGAGCATTAGCAAATTGTATGTTTGGGAATTAGCTGTTATCTTTCTATAAACCTTTGGACCGAAGTTGTTACTGCGACTATAAGCTACAGTTACGGCTCTGTAAAGCATATGTTGTCTGATCTTTCAGTTTTATATTATTTATGTGAATAGAAATTAAATATATTTCGATTTTTGTGTACGAAATTCAATAAGATATTGTTATAAATTTGACTGATATCTAATATTTTACATTCAGAATACAACAATTTTGAGAGATACTCAAGAGGTTTACTAAGATATATTTTTATTATTATTTTCTGTATCAGTGTTATTGGCATGAGGAGGTACTAAAAGCACAACCCCATCCTCAAACACCGTACTGTAGCATAGCTTGTACTAGTGCGAGGTAAATCAATCGTAAAGTGTGGATAGTCAAATAATTGTGTAGGATAACAAAATAGTGAATAATTTTTCTTAATGTAATGTAAAGAGAAAGAACGTGTTTATCCCAACGTAAGTGTTGGTCGAATATTATTATGAAATATTTAACTTGAAGACATTAATCTAGAATAGGATAGTTACAATTACTCGTATTAGAAGAACAATTGGATATTATTTTTAAATACAAGAGCGATATTCCTCTGTTTCTGTTTTCTTCCTTCCTGTCCTTTTTTCTTTCCTTCACTCATATACTTAAGGTAAAGTTTTGCCTCTTCTTGGAGCTAATGAGTATGATATCGAATCTCGCCTAGAATATTAATAACGAAGCGAAGTATTTATTGTCTTAGGTATGGGTCCAATAATCCTATGTCGAAGGTCCTGTTCTGTGTCCGTAGAAGTTGAACCCTGTAATATGGAGAATCCATTTTTTTCCCCTCAGACTCCATGATACTGGGACTTCATGCTGTGCTGTCTAACGTTGAGGTGATAATTCCTGAAATAGACTCGTGGTTATGAAACCTTTTGCACACAGGTGAAGATAGACGGTCGTAGTCACCTACACACCGTCCACGAACGCGTGCACTGACGTGTTTACCCTCCGTATTTGTGTCAGAAAGCTTGTGTTGATATGTTACAAACTCGAGAGCTATTGTAACATTTATATTGGACGCTGTTCATATTGTTTCTTTCTTCCTTTCTTTCTTCCTTTATTTTCTCTTTCTTTCTATATTTTTTCTTTCTTTCTTTCTTTCTTTCTATCCTTCTCTCTTTATTTTCTTTCCATTTTTTCTTCTTTTTTTCTTACTTTCATTTCTACTTTCTTTCTTTCTTTCTTTCTTCTTTCTTTCTTTCTTTCTTTCTTTTCTTTCTTTATTCTTTCTTTCTTTCGTTCTTGCTTTTTTTCTTTTCTTTCTATTTTTCTTCATTCTTTCTTTCATTATTCTTTCTTTTCTTTCTATCTTTCTTCTTTCTTTCTTTATTCTTCCTTTCTTTCTTTCTTTCTTTTCTTTCCATCTTTCTTTCTTTCTTCTTTCTTTCTTTATTCTTTCTTTCTTTTCTTTCTATCTTTCTTTCTTTATTCTTTCTTTCTTTCGTTCTTCATTTTTCTTTCTTTTCTTTCTATCTTTCTTCTTTCTTTCTTTTTTATTCTTTCTTTCTTTTTTTCTTTCTATCTATCTTTCTTCTTTCTTTCTTTATTATGCTTTCTTTCTTTCGTTCTCCTTTTTTTCTTTTTTTCTTGCTTTTCTTTCTATCTTTCTTCTTTCTTTCTTTATTCTTTCCTTCTGTATATCTTTCTTCTTTCTTTCTTTCTTTCGTTCTTCTTTCTTTCTTTATTCCTTCTTTCGTTATTTTTTCTTTCTTTCTTTCTTTTTTTCTTTCTTTCTGTCTTTCTTCTTTCTTTCTTTCTTCGTTCTTCTTTTTCTTTCTTTCTTTTCTTTCTATCTTTCCTCTTTCTTTCTTTCTTCTTTCTTTCTTTCGTTCTTCTTTTTTCTTTCTTTCTTTCTTTCTCTCTTTCTTCTTTCTTTCTTTTTTCCTTATATCTTTGTCTTCTTTTCTTTTATCCTGTCATTCGGTTTTTTCTTTCTTCCTATTTTATTCCTTAATTTCTTCTTATTACTTTATTTTCCTTTCTTTTTCTTGTTTCTTGCTTCCAGTAATTGTCTTGTTTCTTGATTCATTCGTTTCCTTCTTTCTTTTAGTTTCTTTTGAATTTTTGCTTTTTCTCGCTTCAAATCGTTTTCCATCCCATTTTGTCGCCCATATTTCTTTTCTTACCCTTTCTTCTCATTTTCTTTCTTGATTTGTCCTGCTTCGCTTCCTTTTATTCATTTCTTTCTCCATTGAATTCTTGGAGTCTCGTTATTATTTTATTTTCTTTCTTTCCTCCTACCTTCCACAATTTCCGATTTTTCCTCCCATCTTTTTATCACTTTTTAGCGTTTTATTTTTTCCATCCAATTCTTGTTTAATTTCCTTTTATTGTCCTTTCATGACGGCTTTATTCCTCTTTTATCTATTTCTTTCTTTCTTCCTTCTTGTTTTCTTTTGTTTTTGTCTTTGGTTTTTTTGACGCTTTTATTTATTTTTGTTTTTATTTCCTTCTCTCTTTTTTCCTATTATCTTTTTCGTACATTTTCTTCTCTATGTCTTTCTTTTTTCCTTCCTCTGTCATTTTCCTTTCTTTCCTCGTTTCTTATATATGTTTGATTTTTTTCTATCAGCCATTTATTACCTTAATATATTGAAGGGGATAATAATCAAAAGAGCAACTTAAATTCGCAAGAGACAGTTAAACAGCACCATGACACTTTTCCACAAACGTCGCACCTACAAGGGTACCGGTAATTGAATATCTACCCGAGCTTCATGGCATTAGCAGACAAAAATGGACGCACCATACCTGTGGAGAAGGGCACCATGTAGGGTAAAGGTTGGTAAAATTGTGATACTAATAATATTATGACAGTTCTTTTTTGGCAATTTTTTACAATTTTACTAAGCGAGAGGAAGATCGGTTTTTTACGTCACCGTATTAAGGAAATGTTCGTGGTGTAGTTTCTACACAAAACAGGTCCTTCTCTCGCTCAGTAAAATTGTAAAAAATTATCAAAAAGTACTATCATAATATTATTAGTATCACAATATTACCAACCTTTACCCTAATTTAGAGCATAGGAAACCAATTATCTTGCAGAAGGAGGAGGAGCCTCAACCTCTTTTTGATGCAGAGTCCACTCTTGACGTTCCTAAGAGGTCTGCAAGAAAAGGAATTGAAAAATAGTTGTGAAACAAAATAATGTATTGAAAAATACTTCTACGCACAAACACAGAAAACTATCCATCTAATGATCGTATGAAAAGAGCTTCTTCATATGGTTGGTTTTCATTTAATGTCAACACCTGATCTCATTTGCTTAGCAATAGATCAGACTCTTGCAGTCATATGGTGTTTGCTAGTGATAAAGTTAGATAGTTTAATGAATTATAATTCTTATTTCTCTTATCATAGACCCTTACTAACTGCTTTCAACAAACCAATTCACATTGTAAATATTTGTAATGGTATGCAATATACATTCAATAGAGAGACGAAGGAAAAATAATAATTAATAATAAGTTATCTACCACAAATAAATTGCATGAAATTATTTCATTTTCGATTATATCCACAATCCTTATAAATAAGAACATACTCCAAAATATCACAATAACACCCTATCGAGAAAGTAACTGTTCACACAATTACAGACATCCTATGAATCTTCTGTCACTTTTTTTTACCTCTCCTTCTTTTATTCTTCGCCTTTTTCTAGTTTCACTTCCTTTTTCGCCTTTTTCTCAAATGTTCAGTTCAGGATGGGCTTATCCCAAATCTATAATACATATGTTATAATATCTAAAACGACACAAATACAGGGTTGTTTCCGATCTGTAATAACGAATTTGAATGACATCATGTGCGTCAGGAGTCTCACAACAGCTGAACTGTGTCGCGAGGTGACAGACCAGTAGTGAGTAATCTCATAGTCAGAGTGCACGGCGACTCACAGCAGAAATTGCCAAATAAATCGATCCTTTTTGGGAGGGGTACATAACAACCCTTTCCGATGCTAAGTACAGTTAAGTGAAAATAAAAGAAGCCTGCAATAAACGAGGTTTCATTATTTCCAAGAAAGGCATCTTCTGTGTGGATACTTAATAAGATAGGTAAAGCTCGAACGGAATTCATTTTTATCATCTCGTGGGGTGCGGCGACTTGTGACGGGGGTGGATTTGCTTCCTTTTTCCACTCTGGAATTAATCCCATCTGAGCTTTGCCAATCTTATTACGTACACACAAGATTCCTTTCTTGGAAATAACGAAATCACGTTTTTTGCAGACTCCTATAATTTTTACGGGTAACTGTACTTGGCATCGGAAAGGGTTATTATGTACCCCTCCCAAAAATGCTCGATTTTCTTGGGCATTGCTACTGTGATACAACGTGCACTCTGATTATGAAATCACTTACTACTGGTCTGTCACCTCTCGCCGCAATTCAGCTGTCGGTGTGATTCCTGACGCACATGACGTCATTCAAATTCGTTATCAGAAATCAGAAACAACCCTGTATCTATGCCATACACAGAGAATTGATCCTAGATAGATTGACGCTGTATTCTGGCGCTTCCGTACACCATAGCCGGCGTTATGTAATTAAGAAGTTTTTTTTTAGGGTTTAGTTTTAGCATAAAGCCAAAATGGAGCAATAATATAGATTAATTACTTCATTCCGCGACGCCCTGAATATTACAGTTACGTGAACTAATTTTAAGGACAGTAAGGAATGCAGGTGGCTGGAGTCATACGAGCTTTAACTCGTAATTTTATCGACCAAACTATTTAAATGAAATGGAATATGGCTGTGGACACAGGCGGTGTTTGTCCTGGACTTAAAGGCCGCTCCCAGCTGCTTGCCATTATCTAGAATTACTGTGCTGCATATCCACAGCGCTACACAACCTGAAAGCCCTACAAAACCTCTGACATTGTCCACATTGTATAAAGGTGTGTGTAATGTTCCTAAATACATCATTTTGCTTTTAAAAGCCACAGGATTATTTCATGCTGCGTTGGTAACACTAGTACGTGCTGTTCTTTTGTTTCGTTCTTCCGTTGATCTCACAACGCCTGCAGGGTCTTGTTTAGGCTACCCGGTCAGCTCTTTCACCAGGATGCTTCATATAAAAGACCAATTTTCATAAACTTCTGATGGTTCGTTTGCTTTGCTATTTTTGTCAGCAGAGAGAATTCTAGATGATTTTCACGTTGTTCCCTGGGTTCTTTTGTTTTCAAATTTGGAAGTGCTTTCCTCATAGTCGAAATATCTAACACTATTATTACTTTTATTGTAATTATCAAAAGTTAAATGTTATGTTTTATTTAACGACGCTCGCAACAGCAGAGGTTATATCAGCGTCGCCGGATGTGCCGGAAGTTTGTCCCGCAGCAGTTATTTTACATGCCAGTAAATCTACTAACATGAGCCTGTCGCATTTAAGCACAGTTAAGTGCGATCGACCTGGCCCGGGATCGAACCCGCAACCTTGGGCATGGAAGGCCAGCGCTATACCAACTCGCCAACCAGGTCGACTGTAATTATTAATATTTATTATTAATCCCAGATACAATCTCATTTATTTCGTCATAAATCAGGGTTAAGAATTGATTAGTCTCATTATAGTTGCTGTTTAGCTGTTTTCATAAGGATCCATTATTGTATGTCTGATATTTGTTCGTGTTTCGGATGTTGGTCCACGTATTTTTGGAATATTTAGATATATTTTCCAGTGCAGAAACGAACGTAGGTATGAATGCTGTTTTTGTGTTCCATATTCTTTAGATATCTTAAATGAAACTATCAAGGTATTATAATAACATAAATTCATATAAGAGATAGAGGAAAGTAGCGTAAGAGTACGTACAGTCTAAGAGTACGTACTCTCCGAATATATTATGGTAGTTTCGATGTTGGCAAAACTGACTGTCCTTATGTTGTGTGAGTGAAGAAAGACAAGTGGGATGTGGTGAAAATCGCTCCGAGTTTCGTATAGTTGTTTTAAATGTAAGAAATCTGTTTTTTGCCCTCTATCATCTTTTATCTGAATGTTACTACACTAGGGTAATAGGTGAATAGTTATCAGTTCCATCATATAGTAAAATACGGCTGGGTACTGTTGTTAAAAAAGCATGAACTACCACTCCAAGATGTGAGCAGACACGAATCAGTAATTCCTATTGTAAAATATTACGCTAGTGGCTAAGAGTACGTGCCCAAGTGTTCACATGCGTACTCTTAGACTCTAAAGCAGCCAAAGTTTTACAGAGATAATATTTTAACTTACATTTATTTATATTATATTAGTTAAAATTATTATTGTATTTTAATATTTTATTTAATTATATCCTATTTATTCGAATCTTAGATTTTTTTAAGTTGCAAGAATTAGGAGACAATGGGGAAATATAAAAGAAAATCCAATAGAAAGTTAGTTTTTACGGAAGTAATTATGGGGCAGATAAAGGAGAGACTAGCTAGAGGTGACAGCAAAAGGTCCATTGCACAAGTTTTCAATATAAACGAGGCGAACATCATTGCTTGTCATCTGTGTTCTGAAAAGTATAAAGAACGCCCTGATTGCGACTGGGTAAAATGTGACTAATGTAATAATTGGTGGCATGAACACTGCACAAGTTACAGTGGACGTAGATTATTTGTTTGTGATTTTTATGAATAAATTTTATGTGTTAAAGTTACTTGTGATCTTTGTGTCTCTGTTTGTTTATACATTTTGTTCTTGTTGCTAAAATCTGTCATCAAATAAGTGAATTAATTAACCATACGTTTCAATTCATCTTTATGGTCAGAAGAAACAAAATGATGATATACAGATAATAGTTAAAATAAATATAGTATATGCAACTGATCTGAACTGCGCCCGAGCACGAGCTTCTGCTCTTTCGGGCTGCAATGCCTAATGTAGCTCAACTGTATTGTATTAAATAAATATTATTATTATTATTATTATTATTATTATTATTAATTATGCGTACTCTTGAAGTTTACGACTGCGTGCTCTTAGACCATATGTCGACCAAGAGTTCGCATTTTCAGTACCTAATGTAATTAATTAATTGAAGAGGAATTTAATATTATTTTAAGATTTCTCCAATGTCCAAGTTTTTGGGAACAATATTCTATTTTCTATAAAAATTTCACATGTATTAACTAAACTACTAAGCAACTAGAGCTTAAAATCCAAAAAGTGCGTACTCTTACCCTACTTTCCCCTACCATAATTTTATTGTAAATTTAAAGAAGATACTTTAACTATCTGGCCTGTATTATTAATGATGAAAATATGTTTGCGAAGGGAATAAAAGCATCATGTAGCTAATGTATACGATTATTATTAGGCTCATAGTCGTTAAAAATTCTAAGTTCCAAATTCCTCTGCAGAATAGAAATTTAAAGCTATAAAAATAATCTTCTCTGTACTATTAGCCTATGTTTTAATAAAAAAAGTCGGAAAAATCAATTTTTACTTTCGGGAATAAAATTTTGAGTAAGATTTTTGGCTCTAATATACAAAATTATGCCTAGAGAATTCTAAAGAATAGGGAATTAAGAACTCTCTGTAATAATTCAGATATAGCGGCGTTGGTGAAAAGCCGAAGACTAAAGTGTCTTGGTCATGTTCTACGCTGAGACAGTACAAGTCTTCTCCGAAGAGTAATGGAGAATTATACAAGAGGTAGAAGGCCATTCAGTAGGGCACGACTCCGATGGAAGTACCAAGTGGACTATAATATCCTTATAATAAGAAGCCATCAAGACGCAGCTCAAGACAGGAATCTCTGTAGAGCTTCAGTGAATGACGCTAGATTCAGTTTTAAGTAGAAAAAAAATTGATTATGAATTCTTTAGATTTTTACATAACATCCTTGAACAAATTTTTCGGATTATTTGGATATGTTTACTAGAACACAAGTGAGTACAGGTGTGACTGTTCCTTTAATGAACCACATTCCTTATACGGGTTGTTAAAAAGAAGTAGGTATCCAATATTTTAGGAGGTAATAGTATGCATCAATAAAAGAAATAATGTTTAATAAATACGGGTCCTACAACACATACTTTCTGGGATTTGAACACTTGCTCATAGGAGGTGCTCAATGTGACGTCCATTCATGACATTTCATTTCTCTGCCCTCCAGTACAGCAGACTACCAGATAATCATACCGTAGTTGATACCCCTGACATGGAATACTAATAGATCGCAAGGAATACTGAAAACAAAAGTCTAGTTGCGGATATGAGCGGGGTTCAGCAGAGATGGTGTTGTGAATATTTTCGTAATCAGCATGCGTAGACTGATGAAAATCCCCATGCAGTTGAAGAAACAAGGCATCAGCACCGATTCCCAAACAATCAACGTATGAGCAGGCGTTCTTGGTGATAAATTAAGAGAGAGATTAACTGGAGATCGTTGTCAGGACTTTCTTATTAACGTATTAAAACAAATTTCGAACAGTCATGAATGGACGTCACATTGATCCGGAACTGCGTTCGGGCTTGGGTTGGATCACCCTTTGGTCTTTGGTTTCTTCCGAGATTTTCCACAGCCGTGGAACTGAAGCCGTATGGTATCTGGCGAGTCTATGGCGAGTCCTTGGCATCAACCCCTTTGATTTGATTACCTGGTTGGATTTTTCCGAGGTTTTCCCCAATCAAAAGGTAAAAACCGGGTAATATTTTGGCGAATCCTCGGACCTCACCTCATCTCACTACATCTCGCCAAAATATTGTAAAAAATTGCACAAAATTGTAAAAATTGTATAAAATTACTAAATTGTAAAACTATAAAAATTTGTAAAAATTGTAATTGTAATATTGTAAAATTTTGACTTGTTCCACATCTTAAAGCTTCATTGCTCATGTGAGATCTATGGAATAAAATGAATGAATGAATGAATGAATGAATGAATGAATGAATGAATGAATGAATGAATTAATTAATTAATTAATGACCACCTTCTATGAACAAGTGTTCAGATCTCAGAAAGTATGTGTTGTAGGACCCATGTTTGTTAGACATTATTTTCTTGTTTTGATGCATACTAACACTTCCTAAAATATCGGACACTTTTTAACACCCCGTATTTAGGGACCGTATTTTTTGGTGAAATAGAATAGGTGATTTAGGTGTCAAACCTATCATTATCTCGGTGGGTATTTCGTGAATCAGTTTTCAATATGATGGGTATTTAGCAAATAAATTGTCAATTGAACGTACTACGATAAGTTTAATATAAAATTTTTGTCACATATGACATCGCAAAAATATATATAAAAATAAGCATGGTAAAATGCACGTTACACCGTTACACACAACAGTCTTCAATATTTCCTGTAGTCGACTACAGAACTCGATCTTTTTCAATAAATATGGAGGTAATAAAAGTGAGTTTAATGTACACAATATCCATAGAGAAAACACTGAAATATTCGCGTTATCAAACGATTGATATAGTCTATTAACTGAATTTTTTTTTAGTATTGAATACAATTTTGGTGCAAATTCTTAGCTTTTCCGGCAAAGGAGGTATATTTCGTAGTTAATAACATATTTCGTACAATGATCCAAAATTCGCGTTATTTTGCGAGTTCGTTTAGCTCAAGTATGGTATTTTAAGTATCTATGTAGAAGCTTAAATGCAACAAAGAAAGAAATTATTTTTCTTTCAGATCGTTGTACTTCAATAGTTTTTCAGCGAATTTCTTAATGAATTTACTATCTTTGCATCTATTATAATGATAGATGTTCTGTCCATGTCTTAGATAATTATATTCTGTTAGTTTGCTTATTATGATGATGATGATGATGATGATTATTATTATTATTATTATTATTATTATTATTACATGACATAATTATATAACGTGATCAATAAGATAAATTGCTACCTTCCTTAACCAACAAACGCAGTAACCCAAGTAATGTACCTATAACTGCATGAGTGCTTTGTTCACTCCCATATGACCGGTATAGCGTGTCTCGGCTAAGAAGGCGCCTGACTGCGGATGAAAAAGTGTTGCGGTATAGTGAAGTTCTGCTCGCTCTATATTCAATTATACTTGATCAGACATCCAAAATCATCAGTTTGTACTATTGATTTCATCATGCACGTCACTTTGTTTTACAATATAAACAGAAATCTTTATACTTACTTACAAAAGGCTTTTAAGGAACCCGCAGGTTCATTGCCACCCTCACACAAGCCCGCCATCGGTCCCTATCCTGCGCAAGATTAATCCAGTCTCCATCATCATATCCCACCTCCCTCAAATCCATTTTAATATTATCCTCTCATCTACGTCTCGGCCTCCTCAAAGGTCTTTTTCCCTCCGGCCTCCCAACTAACACTCTATATGCATTTCTGGATTCGCCCATACGTGCTACATGTCCTGCCCATCTCAAACGTCTGGATTTAATGTTCCTAATTATGTAAGGTGAAGAATACAATGCGTGCAGTTATGCGTTGTGTAACTTTTTCCATTCTCCTGTAACTTCATCCCTCTTAGCCCCAAATATTTTCGTAAGAACCTTATTCTCAAACACAGAAATCTTTACTGCACTATTAATTTTCATAGTTATATACAAATGTGGTTGAAAACGGGTTTAAAAAGAAGAAAATCGTCATAAAATGTTTCATATCGAAGGTATTTATATTTTTCGGTAATTACAACCAAAACTATTAAGTTCACGAATATTTTCGTATGTTATTAAACGAACCAACTACTAGATTATTTAGCGTCGATGGAATATTGATGGTTTAGGGACAGTACTAGGCGAGATAATGCAGAAGATTTGCTATATATTGTCTGGCATTCTTTTTACAGTTGGAGAAAACCTAGGAAAATATCCAACCAGGTATTCAACCAAAGAGGGAACTGAACACACTCTGGAATGGAGTTTCGGATCATAAGGAAGAAGCGCCTAACGCCTGAGCTATGCCGTTGAATAGCTTATGAATAAAAATGTACCGTATCCATATACAATTAGGTCTCTTAAAGCGTGTAGTCCTATTGATCTTATGCGGAAGATTAGTTACTCTCAAAAGAGGGTAAGTACTTGCGCATGCTGGGTGTAGGGTTATTTAGCTATATTCTGGGTGATGTGTGTTAGAAGTCATGATCTTAATTAATTCGAATATTTCTGAAGCTGTAGTCACTATTGTAAATAGTTCGGAACATATTTTCGACTATCTCAAGTTTCCTGATAATAGTCTTTAGGCAAAAACTCCAAGAAGGAGCAGCAAATAGAAGGCTAAATGGTATAAGTAGTATACATACTGTGAATTTTTGCAAGAGGTTTAAAAAAGTGGCTTGAATAGTTCACAGAACTGTACTGTAGCTCCAAAAGCATTATTACTAACAAATTTAATATGCCGGGTATAGGATCTCAAATGTAAATTTACTCCTAAAAACTTATTAATTATATTTGATATTATATATCACCATAGTGAGCATTTACCAGTTTAGTAGTATTTTTTACAGTTCAGACATTTTAAACATATCCTTAGGTTAGGTTAATAGGTTTATTTTACGAAGCTTTATCAACATCTTAGGTTATTTAGCGTGTGAATGAGATTAAGGTGATAATGCCAGTGAAATGAGTCCGTGGTCCAGCATCGAAAGTTACCCAGCATTTGCTCATATTGGGTTGAGGGAAAACCCCGGAAAAACCTCAACCAGGTAACTTGCCCCGACCGGGAATCGAACCCGGGCCACCTGGTTTCGCGGCCAGACGCGCTACCCGTTACTCCACAGATGTGGGTAACATATCCTTGTGCAGTCATTCTTTTCGTTATAGGAAAGTGGAGTGGTTCTACCTAAGTCAATGTATCATCCACTTGGCAAAGGTGGGAGGTCAATGGACAAAGAACTCGGTGCCAAATTGTCATTAAATTGAACTATAAGGACATTAATGTTCCGAAAGATATATTAAGACATGATAAAATTGTAATTAGCCTTAAATTATTACACTGTTGATAGTGATTCGTCCGTCGAATGTGGACGATAAGCCTGGCGACCCACTTCGATAGGAGTAGGCTACGTGTCGACACCGGGTTTACCCTTCTCTCTTCCTTACCTTCATCATCCTCACTCATTCACTACATTACACTTACACGAACATTTAAACATACACTCACCCTAGTACACAACTTAACTTTTAACATATACACATCATGCATAACGTGGCCCGCCGAAGTGGTGTGCAACGTGAAAAATGGGTCACAGTCCTGCCACCTATCCTCAGTATGTGGAACCCGAATCACACAAGTAAAGTGGGTAGGCATTACATACATATATCTTCAATTGTTAGTTCTTATGTTTCTAATTTTAAAAGAATTAGCCTTCAGTTTCTATAGTAAAATTTAAATAGAGTAGTGTTATTATAAACTAACTTAGTTGAAATAAATATAGCTGCTAAATAATTGAGCAATAAAGGAGAATTAAGCGGCTATGAACTCTGATAACAATGGAATTTATTCTTTTAACATTGGTCTTCTTTTGTCCTTATTTAACTATAATCGGGAGTATTGACACCACCTCTGACAGTAAAGTGGGTCTCATCTGTCCACAGTATTCGAGACAACCATTCCGGTCAAGTTCCATATGAGCTAATATACGTAATGAAATGTGATATCTGTTTTCATGATCTGCTTCCTTCAATTCAAATTATTTGCATTTTATGAGGATTCATTTTCAGAAGCACTACTAGAGGTAGGTTGTGGCTTTCACAAAGAACGTGTAATTGTTTCTCTTTCCGATTTTATTTTATTATGAACTAAACAATTTCCTCCAAACTCCTTAACTTATGCATGATGGGAAAGCATGGTACAAGGTCCGCCTCTTCACCCGACAGTGAAGTTTCCACCACATTCATAGTAACATTGCAACAAACCTTCTTATTTGAATATTCAAAACCATTCAATATGGCATTATTGTTTGGTGTGAAAGTACAAAAATGAATCTTAGTCCGTTAAATTTACTACAAAAACGAATAATTAAAATTTGTTTGAAAAAACGTTTCGATTATCCAACTCAATTAAATTATTCTGAATTTAATGTCTTTAATATTGAACAAATTTATGAATATACTCTGTTAAAATTTTATCATAAAAACCATAATAAGTTTATATTACAGTCACATAATAATGACAAAAGACGAAATAATAATTCAATATTAGTAGAACCTAAATGTTTCACATCTGCTGGTCTGAAGGATAGCATTAATTTTGGCCCTCGGTTGTATAATTCTTTAGTTAAATTATACCCAGAACTTCTAACATTTAACCCACTAATATATAACAAGAAAATTAGAAACCTGTTAAGGTTTTCAATTTGATTAAATAAATGTATAGCCTATGTGTATGAATGAATCAGCCTATATTATATTTTTGCTCTACAATTTCGGAATATATATTTTTCATAAATTGTGCTACTTTATTCACGCATGATATTATTCTTATCTATGTTAATATTATATTATATCATTGTAGCCGTAATTTTAATTTTAGTTCCTATTTTATTTTATTTTGTATATTCCTCTTGTATTAATATATTATATTGTATAATTTCACTGAAGCTGTAATTTTAATTTTACTTTCTATTTTATTTTATTTTCTATGTTCCTCTTATATTAATAATATATCTGAACTGCAACCGAACACGAGCGCTGCTGATTCGGTCCTCAAATTTTGTTACTATTATTGTATCCTCTTTTTATATTGATTATATTATTTTATTCCTATTTCTTTTGTTGTAATTATATTCTGTATTCTGTATATTTAAATAATTAATTAAATTATCTCAAAATTATAAAATATGTGTAATAAAGAAAACTTAATTGTTTCATCATAACAATTCAACCTTCTGTTTCAGGAAGGAATAACTAAATCCCTTGCTTAGAAAATTCTATAGAAGCTTAATACTTCTTCATTTATCAAATTTGGCAGTTATATTGATTTTAAATATGTTAGTTACTTTATAATAACACTATATATCGAATAGTTTCATTTATAATTTAGTTTTTTTTTTGTAAGATTTGTTTTGTAATGTAGCAGCAACTGTAATGACATTAACCCTTTCCAGCCGAATGATTCCATATGGCATCATACACTTTACCTGCTCTGAGAATGCATGTAAAATGCCAAATGACTCCAAATGTTATCATAGCCATATTCTTAGTTATTTTTAATATAGCTGGCAGCCCTGAAATCCCGAAACAAAACACTATCGGACAGCGTTTCTCCTTCATGTCAAAATATTATTTTTAATTTTCAATTTAATTTGGGCTGGAAAGGGTTAACTGAGAACAAAAGAATTGAACAGCACAAATAGAAAATAACAAGCCTATAAACAATATACTAAAATTTAAACGGTCAGTTATATGTCAACTCATTGCTTATTTATTATCAGTTGTCATTCACTGATCATATTTGTGCAGCTGTATTTGCAAATATTTGATTAATGCAAAGAAGTTTAGAATGTAGCGGTTACTGCCATGATGCCCAACTTTATGGATACGCTCAAAGATATCTCAGCGGATTTTTACAATGAAAAGAGCCTTCTACTGTGTTTGATCGCTCATGAATTGCGTCCATGCCTCCACAAAGGCTGTAGTTTCCGACTGGACCCATCTTGCAGATAAAACCCCGGTTGACTTTCAATCAGCACATGTGGACGGGATTCTCTGATCTTATTAAGGGAGAGGGAGTGGGCTCTTTTGATGTTCAAATGATTTAATTAAGGTGTTCAACAGCGCTAAAATAATTTGATGTTTACACGATAGAAGCTACAGGGTGTTTTATTGTTATGTGGAGTATAATGTAACATCAAAGGCTTTAAGCTAAATTATTCTTGACACTATGTTAATAGCGTGAGAATACCTCTCTACGGCTATGTAGGCCTAGTTGTAGACTACAGCTCGGAAATAAGTTCTGGGTGAACGTGAAATATGTATAATATCAAGAAAAACATATGTAAAATCGTATCCTAAGTGCCACAAAGATTTACATTATAACGATTATATTTACAATTGAATGGTTAATTTGCAAAACGACTTAAGTCCACATTTTGGGGGTTTTCAGTTGAGAGCAGGATTATGTTATTGTGTGCAAGGAGCATCGTTTAGTAGCAGAATGACTTTAATCTACTATCTTTGTATTGATTTTCTTAACAACAGAATGTTCGGTTGAGGGCCAAAACGACTTTAGTCCTGGACTTAAGTTGTTTTGCCTATCAAATACTGAAGAAACTTACATATAAGTTTAATCATACAATCTGCTGACAAAATGTTTTTTGTCTGTTGTCATTGATAATTCTTTAGTTGAGAAAATTTATTACGTTTTAAGAACAAAGCATGAAAATGAAAAGCAATATGCTCAGTAATCGTGCTAAACTTGTAGCTGAAGTAAAAAGTATTGCAAAATGGAGCCAAGTTAAACAACGAGAGAGAGGATTTTCTTACTGTCACATTTGACTACATGAAAAATATATGCTTGCCTAAACACCAGTTCAGGATATCTACTACTATCGCTAGTTTACCGTCCCAGCTTTCTCTAAGCACAACATGAAAACTAGTGAAATGTCCTTTTGCGTCTACCATGAGGGACAGACCAAGAAAAGTCTTAATGAGGTACGTAATTTTCTCCTGCACACTACTTCAATAACTGTGTCCCATCCAGTATATTAAATAACTGTGTTTGTTTTGCAGACAGTTGTCCGGGACAAAATAAGAACAACATACTAATCAAATTCTTAATGGCAATAAGTGCTCAGAAACATTTCTTCAACATCATACATTTCTCCATCAGAGGTCTGTGCTCTTGTGATTAACAAATTGTTCAAAATAATGTTGTTCAACCATTGCAATAAGATTATTTTATGATTTTGGTATAAATACATTTAGTTAAACATGTTTATGTATCAGTAACCTAATAATTATGATGAAGGATTGAAGTTAATTTGCAGCACAACTTAAGTCCTGATGATAATTAAATTTTTTACGACCTGAAGAATAGTACAAATGTATGCATTTTTATACTAAAACTATTTCTCTTACATATAAAAAATTATGTTGTAACAATATATGGTTCAGCGAGGCCAAAAACAGTTTTCTTTAATTTTCTCAAAACTACTTCTAGGCACTTAAGTCGTTTTGCAAATTTACCATTTAATTCTATTTCCTTTCAAGCATTAAAAATAACCGATAAAAAAGAGACACACCAACAGGAAGACAACTAAAATTATATACCTCAATCCATTGAATAATTCCGAGATTTTATACTTTCATCGCTGTCACTTATTTTGAGTGAATGACGAAGTTATAAAAATAAAGCAACACATTTTAGTTGCCTACGCGGTATAATACAGAAAGGCCTTCAGGAAGGTATGAATGAAGCACAAATTAGATTCCAGAAAATAAAGACTATTTCAATGATTTTACATGCCAGTCGAACTTGGGTTCTAAGAGAAGAAGAAAAAGGACATCTTCAAAGAGCGAAAAGGATATTTTTAAGAAAAACAGGCGAATACAGATAAAAAAACAGGAACAAGGATGACATTAGAACTCAGACATGAAAGACCTGTTAGAGGTAATATAAAATACAAAAGAATTGGTATCAACGTATTAACAGAATGGAAGATCAAAGAAAGAAGAATAGGCCTATCTTACAATGACGACGGGGTAGGCGCCACACATTTGTAACAACTCAGAAAGAGGAGTGGAATATAAATGGAAATGTAACTTTTGCAAAAAGACACCGACGTAGCTCAAGAGCAGCGAGCTTGACTCGTGTTTCCAGTCCGCAATCGCTTGGACCAATTACCTGGCTGGGAATTACCGCGTCTTTGACCAATATTACAGCAAATTTCAGGTAATTCCATGTCTAATTCCAGAACTCACCTCGCTAAATACCATCTTGATATCGCCAATTCCACTGACGCTATATAATCTCACACTTATATAGCATCGTTAAATAACCATAAAAAAGAAGTCCTAGAGAGCCTAATATATAAAATTTCTGATAATTACGATAATCAGAAGAATAAGCTAAGATGATGATTTCTCTTTCTTCTGAGTGAAAGTCTATAGAATGTAGACGTATAAAACTTTTGTACAGGGTAGCACATGAATTATGTTGTGTTTTGTTATAAGTGAGTGAGTGAGTGAGTGAGTGAGTGAGTGAGTGAGTGAGTGAGTGAGTGAGTGAGTGAGTGAGTGAGTGAGCGAAGGACAAGGAATGAACGAAAGAACTAATGAAAGAATGAACGAAAAAAAACAAACGAACGAATGAACGAATGAACGAAAGAACGAATGAACGGAAGAACGGAAGAACGAAAGAACGAAATAACGAATAAACGAAGGAAATAATTAATAATTAATTCATTAATTTAATTATTTAATTAATAAGGGAATGAGTTGCAGAAATGGAGGAGAAACATTTGAAAGGTACGTTAAAACACATCGTTGCAAGGGAATTTGGGGCCGAGAAGAAGTGTCTATGTAAGCTCCAAGCCTGTTTTCCACTTTTCTCACTATGATTATCGATGTTCCATATGAAGGAACATTAGAGAACTTTGAAGAAGAAAGCCGATAATTGACGTATCATAATAGCTACCACATGAGTGAAGACGAAGTACGGCAAAATAGCAACAGAGCAGGATCGCCGAAGATGTTAAAGGCCTGCACAGCGAGTGGGGAAAGGGAGCACCGCAGTTCTCAAAGAGAAGGAAGAGATCAGATCCCTTGCTCTGCACGAATGATACTCGAGTAAACTCACTCTGGAGTGCCGAAGGTGACATGAGTAAGCGAAGGCTTTAATTTGGAAACTGCCGACATTTGTGTAGAGAAATGTAAATCCAGGGCCCGTTACTTTTAAATGTCATCCAGACATTTGTCTTACCACCTTACGAAAAGAAAGGAAAGCCACAGGCAGTATAAGTGGTCTCAATTTATGAGACTAGCCCAGACATGCTCACGTCGGGCATTTTGCACTTTAGGCGCCCGGGCACTTGGTGGGCAGGTGCCGAATCAGAGAAGGCGGGCCTACAGCAGCTCGTGTGCAAAATTCGCATCAAGAACGAAAATATAAGTTATTTGAGAAAAATGATTCCTTATTTGTCACAAGAGCACAAACAGTTTTCTTTCCGCATATTACAATCAACTTTATAATTGTATATGTCTAAACTAGGCTATGCCACACAGTATAAAATAATTTGCATATTTTATATTTGGACATCGAACATTTCATAGCGACACAAGCATGGTACATAGATCTTTTTCAGATACCAGTTTTCGTTCTTGTGTATTGCACTGAATTAGTGTTTATTTCTCATTGTTTACTAAATATTTTTGGACATATTCTTTTGTACGTTTGTATTCAATTGACTGTGAACTTCGTATCCCAATAAAAACATTTTTAAATAATTATTTCTGTGTTTTTAATTGGTGGCGCTTAGATACTTTTTAATTTACAGTATTCAAATATGTTTCAAAATATTATCAAGAACAGATACAAACAAATCGTCTGTTATCTATCAACTTAAACACAAATGAGTAGAAGATTTATATCAAAATACTTGTGAGACGATCTAGCATTAACAACTTTACTGCATTCTTATGACGACAATCGCGACTATATACGGACAGAACTCTCCCTAGTAAAAGGACCAGTCGCAGTCATAATTAATGTTTATGACGATTATGAGAGTGAAAGATTATTTAAAATACTGACTGTGAATTGAAATATCGGAGACGGTCTGGGTCTTTTTGCTCGCTGCTAGATGCATTCAAGGAATATAATAAAACGCTTTCGTTATAAATAACTCCTACATCACAATTTGACATGAAACGCTTGTGGTCTAAAACATCTCACAAAGGAACCGATTCGTGTCCTCTCTTCAGAACCTTTTCTGGTTCTTTAACTCCACAAGCATTAACTTTTTTCCTCTCTTCTTTAGTTTGTCAACGTCTCCAATTAATTGAGGAAGAGGAGACCAGCATTTCCTCCAGTACAGAGCCGGCATCTCTGTTCCTCTGTCCCTCTCTTTCTTTCCCGAGTCGTTACGTCTCTCACTGGAGGTGTGGAGATACGACCATGTTCTTCCAAAGGAATAATGTTATATAGAAATTTAGTTTATTAAGTATTTCTGTTGAATAATATAGAAGTAATAATTCGATTAATTCTGGCAGGAGAATCTAAAATTTTCTCCTTATTGACACGACTGAAGGCTCGTAAAAGTTTTTAGGCCCTAACTCAAGATAGATATTGCCGTGCTTCGTGGAACGCTTGTTATCATGGATCCCACGGGACTTGTGCTGAAAAGCTGCTGCGGTATATTTGTTCAATATTGCTTTAAGGACGGGTGACACATACTCTCCCAGTATACGTTTCACAACAATTCAGTTCATTTATCATGCTAATAAGGATATTTTGGATTATATTTAATTTACTTAACTACATTTCAAAAGAGATACCGGTACGAATATGAGAGCATTTCTGTGTAAGATAATTGTTCTTTACTTACTCTACTCAAACATTCATTTCTCATAATCTCCTATCTTAGTAATTAGTGTATTTTAAGTGCATGCATTTAATTAACGCAATTCTTGTGACTATTTGTACATTGTAACTATTTCTGATGCTATTTTATACATGTATATTTACGAAAACCAGTTTCTGAAAGTGATATAAAATCAAAATAACTAATTAAATTAAGGGTTTATAACTAAAAATGTTTTTTTTTTCTCTCAAACTTAGTAAGTAACACTGTCAGCCATTAATGATTCATACAGTAATTCAGCCAGGCAAATCTAACTAACTAGCGAACGTTAATCATTTAACGGGATATGTACATGAACGCTTGGACAAATAAATATAATACATTTCTTACATATAAATGGAAAATAATGTACAAAAAATCGCAGCCAAAGTTTGATAAAAATTTTACAGCTTCAAAATCTATCATTGTTTCCCGTTGTGAGTATGGATAGGCCTAGCGCATTCGCTTCCCAACTACGCAGTTCGTGGTTTGATTTCCGTCGTGAACAATGGAAGAGATATACCTTCAATCCATGTGACTTGGTGTTTGTATCTTGTTATTAGAGAGGAACAAAACTAACTGCTGCTCTCGCTCGTTGTATTCGCTGCATTTGTCTTTCGAGTCTCGGCTTGTCATTCTCGTGCGCTTCGAGTCTCGCTCGTCATTCTCGAAATAGCATTTGGTCGGCGTGGAAAGATTTCGTAACTTTGAATAATATACATTATTGAAATAAATAACATAAATGTTTAAATGAGACGAAAAGACAAAACAGAACTGTATCTTAGTTATCAAAATGTTCTGGTTCTATTATATAATATTACCTATGGTTATATAAATACAA
The DNA here is from genome assembly GCF_040183065.1 of Periplaneta americana. Classification (NCBI taxonomy): domain Eukaryota; kingdom Metazoa; phylum Arthropoda; class Insecta; order Blattodea; family Blattidae; genus Periplaneta; species Periplaneta americana. Next base: position 92,311,725 of record NC_091119.1, read on the forward strand.
AAAATTCTCAAATAAATTTGCATTTCTAAGAAACATAAAACATGACAATAACTTTTTTACTTGAGATTGAACACTTGATCTTAAACATAAGAAAAGAAAATTCCTAGCCTTTTAATAAGGGCCTAGTAGTTAATTAAATAAAAACTGGGGAATGGATTATTATACACGGAAAGGTGAGATGTTTCAAATAGGCTATTTGATTGTTTATACATATATAACAGTTTCCAAAGTAGATAAAAGTTCCGTTTCACGACCAGAATTTTCTCGCACGAGTGCTCGGAAGAAATAAAACGTGAACTGAAATCACAAAGAAAAGTAGAAACAATTCTATATGTGTACAGTAATTTTCTTAAAAAACGTTGACTTTCTATAAGTATCATTTCATGTCAATTCGTTCTACTTAATATATCATCACGAAGTAAATAGTATGTTTGAATTTGAACTGAAGAATATTTCTGTGTTTTATATCAAATTACTGTACAATTCTAATGTAATAAAAGAAAAATGGTAACTTCTCGTCCACATGCCTTCCCAGAGGTAAACGATCATCCTTTCAATACAGGAGTAACGTGTGTTTAGCATGATGATCCTCTCCTGCAGTTATAAATGGCTTTCAAATCGAATTTCTCTATTCCCTGGCCGAAATTTCAGGAGGAAATTTCTTCTCTCATGAGGACTTAAACCGATAATAATTCCGTATCGCTAATCCAGGCATGATGCTTTAGACTACGCAGCTAAGGCGCGAGACAATTTTAATATATGCTTGTTGTGCACCATTTTCATTGCAATATAAATTAGCACTGCTAGATACCAAAACTGACCAAAATCCGACCAATTGTTTAGAGTGTGGCTATACACAGACATAAAAACATACATATTGTATAGCATGCCCGGAACTGCTTTTCTGTAGCAGAAGTGATGAGTACGTAAATTTCCGTGAAGATCTCGACTTGAAGTCCTGCATCATGACAATAACTGATCTTTATACCTTCGTGCAATTAGTAGGCCTAAGGAAGAATGTTTACGTTATAAAAAATAAGAAGTTGCTGCAGAAAAATAGATTACCCTAAGAAAATTATTCAAACACACCGTTCGCAACAAATTCCAATGGATTTTTTATCACAGCTTGAACGAAAAGTCCACCAAAACAGTCGCTTAGCTAAAGTTGCGGCAGGAAACAGAGAAATTTCATATACCCTAATCAGCGTCAACTACTTATTTGTCATATACAGGGTGTTTAAAAATACGGGGCATAATTTCAGGTATGTATTTCCCACATGTAGGCCTAGACAATCAAAATAGTTCATTACAACATGTGTCCGGAAATGCTTCATTTCCGAGTTATGGCCTTCACAACATTGAAGTCCACCGGTACGTTTCTTTTTCCGCAGGTCGTTGCCGTCAAAGGAGACATTAAGAGGGCACTCTGACAGTTCATTCCGAGGCGAATGTTACATTCAGTGTTGTGTAGGCGTTAGACTGTGCGACATGTATTCAAATCAAGAGCTGGCAGAGATACACTTCATGTACGGTAAGGCGGACGGCAATGCTGCGCTGGCTCGTCGATTGTACCAGGAGACGTACCCACAGCGACAATTTCCAGATCGGAAGACATTTGTACGTCTCCATTACCGTCAGTGCGAGTATGGAAAATTTAACTCTCTTGGTTTGGGAAGGGGACGACCAAGATCTACAACTCCAGAAGTACAGGAGGAGATTCTGAAGGTTGTGAACATGATTCCTCCTATCAGCACACGAAGGGTAGCGTTGCAAGTCAATGTTCCTCATACGACTGTCTGGAGACTGTTGAAAGAGTATCAATTGTATCCTTATCATTTGCAACGTGTACAGGCCCTGCCTGTCACCAGCAGATTACCCTGCACGAGTTAGGTTCTGTCAGTGGTTCTTGCAGCAGTGTGGTGTAAATCCGAACTTTCCTGCCTTAGTATTATTTACAGATGAAGCACAGTTCACACGAGATGGCATAACAAATTTCCACAATCAGCATGTATGGGCGTATGAAAACCCAAGTGCAACTGTTCCATCTCATCACCAGGTGCGGTTCTCCCTCAATATGTGGGCCGGTATCATTGGTGATCGATTAGTTGGACCCCATGTACTTGTAAACAGACTTACGGGGCAGGCGTACACAAACTTCCTGGAAAACACCATACCTCATGTTTTAGAAGACACTCCACTGATCAATCGTCAACACATTCACTTCTTGCATGATGGCGCTCCTGCACACTTCAGTCGTACGGCTCGCCGGTACTTGGATCGAAGGTTTCCTGGTCGATGGCTAGATAGAGGTGGCCCAATTGCTTGGCCTCCACGCTCACCTGATCTGAACCCTCTCGATTTCTACTTGTGGGGCCATTTAAAATCATTGGTTTATTCGTCTCCGGTGCCTGATTTGGAATCCCTTCGGAATCGAATTGTGGCATGTTCTGAGGACATACGCAATACTCTTGGAGTTTGGGATCGTGTTTTATGTCAATGAGACATCGATGTGAGGTCTGTATTCAAGCAGGAGTTGGACATTTTGAACATCTTCTTTAATGACAACGACCTGCGGAAAGAAAAACGTTCCGGTGAATTTCAATGTTGTGAAGGCCATAACTCGGAAATGAAGCATTTTCGGACACATGTTGTAATGAACTATTTTGATTGTCTACATGTGGGAAATACATACCTGAAATAATGCCTCGTATTTTTGAAACACCCTGTATATCCTACACTATATTATTGAATTTCAAGATTATAAGTCCTCTACCAGATACGTAAAATACATTTCAATTAAGGGAAAATATTCTAGAACAGTATTGTAGTGAGATTCAGAAATTTCCTGTGTAATATGCTACATTTCGTAGTTCAGCGAAAGTAAGGCCCTTCTGCGTCTGAACGCGATTTACGGATATTTATTCAGAAGATAAATGTCTACTAGAAAAACTATTTCCTACATAATTTACCGGTCGAGGTGGGTTCCTCCAAGTGGTGACCGGGGGGTGCAATGGTGGCTCTCGTGCTCTTCTTTTCGGCCATTTTTCGTCCTATCACCATCCACTCCTCTTCGTTCTCTCTTCTTTTTCATCACTATTTCTCTCTGCCGGCCGCCATTGCATGCGGAACGCCCACCACATCATCACAGCCATTTTCACCTCTCCATCCCCGCTGTTTTTGTTCTTGCCACGTCCGCCACCATGACGGGATTTGTTAACAATGCCAGATGAGGCTTTATTCTTCTTCCCCTTCTAATTCTTATATCTATTATTAGGTTAAGTTTCTTAGGTTTATAACTCCCGTCTCACCAGCGGGGATCTTTCCTATCTCCGTGGTCCTGTCCCACGGTTTCGAGCGCGACTTCCAACTTGTGTGACCCGACAGGGCGCCCAGCAACGAAGCAATAGTGGACCCTTCATACTGCCCCTATATGCAAGTCTAGGTGCGGAGCCCGGACCAGTAGTCATGTACACTCACGTAGAACCCCAATGGGGGTCCGGAGCGACTTAAACGTCCCGGTGACCGACTCTGCTCGCCGGGGCGGATATATCGCTCCGACGTGTTACCGCTGACGTATGGGTGTCGCAGTGTAATCAACCACAAGTCCCCTGAAGCTGCGTGCGGTCTCGGATTGCTCCGGCTTTGGGAGGTTCGGTCGGAGTTAGCCGCAGTAGTCTGGCACTTGTATTCGGTGTAGAGTGGGGAGCCACGGGCGGTTATTCCCGTGGTAGGGGCATAAAACTGCGACACGCCTCTGGTGTAAGATTTGCCATTAGGTGTGTAATGACCAGTTTGAAGGGTAACTTGCGTGAAGTGGGTTACTTGGGATCGGGCTGTGGGGGGGTCCCCACGGCCGGCACAGACCGCGAAGAATTTTTAAGTGTCTTTTTCTTTCGCCCCCCCGGTGGCAGGCTGACGCCGACAGTTCCGTAGGGCGGGCCAGTTCAAAATGGCCTCTTTGCGCTCCTCTTCTCCTCCCTCAGAAAAAAATAATAAAAAACAGAAGACAGGAATTGATACGACTGGTGGTCAAATTTTGACGAAAATTGCTATGGACTTGGACCCTGAGAAAGTAACTGTCAAAGTGCCGCCTCCGAAGTTTATCAGTATCACCTTGGACGGAACAGAAAAGACAATGAAAAACATTAGTCCATTTTACGTGAGACGCGCACTCGACGGACTCGTTGGGAAGGTCAAAAATGCAACTCGCCTACGCAACGGTAGTCTCCTCGTCGAGACGGTATCTCCAAAACAGAGTGAGACGCTGTTGAAAGCGAAGTTGCTAGGGTCTTACCCTATTAAAGTCGAACGGCACTCCTCGCTAAACACCACGCGGGGAGTAGTGCATACGGATTCTCTGGACGGTATGTCTGATGAAGAGATCCAACTAGAACTGGCGGAACAGTCTGTGTCCAAGGCTTACCGTCTATTACGTAAGCGGGACGGACAGACTGTTCCGCTGAGCACTGTCTTTTTGACCTTCGAAAAGCCTGTCCTACCAGAGTACATCCTTGTCGGGTACGAGAGTGTCCCAGTTCGTGCGTATGTGCCGAACCCAATGCGGTGCTTTAGGTGCCAACGGTTCGGACATACGCAAAAACATTGCACAAACAACATCGTATGTGCAAGGTGCGGCGGTTCTGACCATGGGGAATCCCCGTGTGCCAGCGCCGAGCACTGTGTGAATTGTGCTGGGGACCACGCCTCCAATTCTAAAAATTGCCCGAAGTATATGGTAGAGAAGGATATCCAAGAACTGAGAGTCCGAGAAAATATTACGTTTTTCGAGGCGCGTAAGCGTATTTTAGATCAACAGAAAAAGGCGACGGAAAAGTCCTATGCAGCAGTTTTGCAAAAGGCAACACAAGCAATAGATGTATTTACGCAAACGCCACCTCTTGTTAGTATACCTGGGAAGCGTATTGAAAGCGCAACCCAGACGTATGTAGACGTTGCCACTCAGACTGCTGAGTCAGACGACTCGTGTGGCCTTGACATAAGGCCTTATATTCCAAAAAAGATTATTACCGTGGCGACAGAGAAAGATCGCCGCGACGTCGCGCTCCCTGTTCTGGTGACGGGTCGAGATCACGGTCTCGATCAAGATCACGATCGGGCGTGCGGCGATCTGCGAGCGAATCCCCACGGTCGAAGACCAAGCAGTCTCAGTCAACGGCACGAAATCCTAGAAAAGATAAGAAGAGAAAATCACCCGTCAAGCCACCATGATAATTTAGATCCACATAATGACTGATATCGTACAATGGAATGTGAACGGTGTACGCAGTAGATATGCAGAACTAGAGCAATTGATCTATCGTGAGAACCCTGCTATTTTATGTCTACAGGAGACACACCTCCGACCTGAACATTCCCTGAAAATCTCGGGATACAATGTTTACCGGTATGACCATCTTGCCGGTATTCGTGCTAACGGAGGTTGTGCCCTCCTTCTCCGCCAGAATATCTTTTCCTCTGTTCTAAACATTAACAGTCCTCATCGATGCATAGCTGCCAGAGTAACCTTACCTACCATACAGTTTTCAATAGTCTCCGTTTATATGCCCCCAGATACAACCTTTACAGTACTTGAAATTCAACATATTCTTTCACAGGTACCTGCACCATATCTCTTGGTGGGGGATTTCAATGCATCCCACTACTCTTGGGGCTCAAATTCCGATGACGACAGAGAAAATAAAATAGCAGAGGTATGTACCCGTCTAAATCTTGTTACCCTGAATTCAGGGGAAGCAACACACCTTTCCTTGGCTTATGGTACATACTCCATGATAGATATCTCCATTTGTAGCCCAGTTTTGTCCACGCATTTCGAATGGTCTGTGATTCACGATCTACATGGTAGTGACCACTACCCCATCCGAATGCGTATGTCCGCTTTACGTCCTGCGGAATCTCGATCTCCAAACTGGGTTATTAAAAAGGCGGACTGGGTCGGATTTTCGGAGTCCATATCATTCAAGATAACGGACATGAAAGTGTGGACTCCGTAGTAGACCATTTCTCAAATATGGTTATCAAGTCAGCGGAATTATCTATCCCCCGGTCGTCTTGCAGGCCAAAACGCTTCTCTGTCCCCTGGTGGTCGGATGCCTGCAGAGATGCAATCCGAGACCGCCGATGTGCCTTACGCCAATTTGAGCGCCATCCGACCCAAGAAAATTTTGTCCAGTTTAAACGTCTTCGAGCAAAAGCTCGTCGCACTGTATGCGATGCTAAGAAGACGTCCTGGACAAACTACGTCAATTCAATGAAAAGGAATGTCCCATCTAACATCGTATGGGACAAAGTCCGCCGAATAATGGGGAAACGTAGTTCTGTAATTCCGGGAATAATAAGCAATGGATTAACGACCTCCAGTCCAATAGAAATTGCAGAAATATTCGCTACCTCGTTCGCACAGATTAGCAGCTCAAATAATTATGACCCGGAATTTCTGAAAATCAAAGATGCTGCGGAAAAACGAAACCTCAATTTTATATCAGATAATACAGAGTACTACAATACACCGTTCACATCCGAGGAGCTGGAGGCGGCACTAGGCACATCCCCTGACACCTCCCCTGGTCCTGATAACATCCATAACCAAATGCTTCGCCATCTTCCGCCTGCTGGATAATCCTTTCTTCTGGCAATGTATAACAGAATCTGGACTGAGGGAGTGTTCCCATCTGCTTGGCGTTCCGCCATTGTAATCCCCGTCCAGAAACCAGGAAAGGATCCTTCTTTGTCTGGAAGCTACAGACCAATTTCTCTCACCAGCTGCGTATGCAAGGTTATGGAAAGAATGATAAGCAAACGCCTGATGTGGGTACTCGAATCGGAAAACCGATTATCTAACATCCAATGTGGTTTTCGTAAGCACAGATCCGCCGTAGACCATCTTGTTCGGCTAGAGACCGCCATTAGAGATGCTTTCCTCAAGAAGGAACATCTTGTGGCGGTCTTCTTTGATCTAGAAAAGGCTTACGATACCACATGGCGGTATGGCATTCTGCAAACTCTGCATGACTGGGGACTTCATGGTAGTCTACCAACGTTTATTGCGAAGTTCATGGCAGAGCGGTATTTCCGAGTTCGAGTAGGCACCACACTTTCTAACGAACACCTCCAAGAAAACGGCGTTCCGCAGGGTTCTGTATTAAGCGTTCTTCTTTTCTGCATTGCGATCAATGGAATTGCCCACTGTGTGGGTAACCGAGTATCTTCTCTGTTGTACGTTGATGACTTCAGTTTATATTACAGCTCCCGATATCTTCCGTCCATCGGTCGACATTTGCAGCTGGTCATCAACGTACTATCAGAATGGGCTGTTCGCAATGGCTTTAAATTCTCCACTCAGAAGACGCAGTGTGTCCACTTTTACAACCAACGTGGACTACATCCACATCCCGAATTGCGTCTGAATGGAGTGGAATTGCAATATACAGACACTGCGAGATTCTTGGGCCTTATCTTTGATTATAAGTTAACGTGGGAGGCGCATATACGTGATTTGAGAAGGCGTTGCGAGAAATCCTTAAATATCTTACGCCTTTTGTCAGGGGTCCGATGGGGTGCAGACCGTACAGTGCTTTTACGCCTTTACCGAGCTCTTATTCGATCAAAGCTGGATTATGGGTGTTTTATTTATGGCTCAGCAAATAACTCTAAATTACGTCTTTTAGATACTGTACATCACCATGGGATACGACTCGCTACAGGGGCCTTCCGAACCAGTCGGATAGCGAGCCTGTATTGTGAAGCAGGAGAACCATCACTGTATCGGCGACGTCATATTTTGTTGTGCTCATATGCTGTTAAGCTCCGCTCGCAGCCTGAGCACAACTCTTACGACTCTTTCCATCATTCGTCTCTTTACGGCCGATACAGTGAAAATCCACGGAGACCTCGTCCAGCAGGTGTGCGGTTTCGTGAACTGCTCTCTGAGCTGGATATACATCTACCATCAGTCCGCACACTGGAGCATACCACCACTCCACCGTGGATTATGCGACGTCCCATGTTTGATATAAGTCTGAGCCGCTGTTTTAAGAATTTTACACCAGCTTTTGTTTATAGACTTCGTTTTAGTGAACTTTTATCCCGATATCCAAATTATTCATTAATTTTTACTGACGGATCCCGGATAAATGATTGTGTTGGTTGTTCCTTCGTTACAAATGGAGAGATATTTAAATACAGACTAAGCCAATATACTAGTGTTTTTACTGCTGAACTCTATGCTTTTTACAGAGTTTTATTGTTTTTAATTAGGCAACCTCGGGGCAGATTCCTTATCTGTTCCGACTCTTTAAGTGCCATCCAGTCCTTGCAGTTTTTTAATTGTGATGATCCGCTTGTCTTAAGAACTCAGCAGCTGTTCCATACTATCCTTTGCTCTGATTATGAGATTGGAGTAGTGTGGATTCCTGGCCATGTAGGGATTGCAGGAAATGAGGCCGCGGATGCTGCAGCCAGGGCTGGCGCACAGGATGGCTCTCTGGTATATTGGCGCGAGAGGTGGCAGGACATTCGAAACTACTTGAAATCTAAAATTTGGTGGCAATGGGAAGGAGAATGGTCTGCACAAGAGGGAAACAGATTACGAAATATAAAGAATACTGTTAGAGTTTGGGATTCGTCTACAAGAGAGTCGCGACACGAGGAGGTTTTACTCACCCGGTTGAGGATTGGCCATTGTCATCTGACACACGGCCATCTCCTACGTGGCGAACCTCAGCCGGAGTGCGATATGTGCCATGTTCCACTTACGGTGGAACACTTTTTATTGCGTTGCAGGAAATATGACCATGCACGGAGGCAATATGGAATTCGGCCGACATTACGTGACGCTCTTGGAAATGATTTTAATTGTGCAAATGCAGTTCTGAGATTTTTGTCAAATACAGGTTTGGATAAGGTGATTTAGTTTTTTATTGATCCGTTTTACTCATCCTCCGGACCCTTTACATCCGGAGGTTACATTTGTTGTTTTATATTTGATTTTACATTGTTGACATTTCGGACTTTATACATCCGAATATTTTATAAAATTTTATGGTTTTAAAATATGATTGACAAGTTATCTCTGGTGGCCTTCGTTTTATTGTTTTATTTGTTCGTCTTGAATACCACCTAGTGTGGTAGAATTGCTCACTTTTATGATTCTGTAGAAATCACCTTATGTATACTGCATTTGTGTGCCTCGTTTTATCGTGACAACGCTTTTTAGTTCTTTTAGCACTCTGATTATTATATTATTTATGTATTTGTTACATTAAGAATTTTAGATAAGGGCGCAAATAGCCATAGTAGCTGAAGCGCCCTTCTTAAACCCTACTATTACTACTAGATAATTTACAGAACTATTGCGTTAGAATTACACATATTATTGTGCAGACACGCGCTGTTCTTAGTAATGATATCTCAGCTTATGAGGGGAGAGATGACTTATTTGCCGGTAACAATGACTTCGATGTGCGCTATAATCGCTCTCAACTTTCAAATGTATCTCACTGTACAAAACATATTCTTTATACTTAGATGTATTCCCCTTCATCAAGTGATTGAATAGTAGTGTCATGGTAACAACATTATGAGTGTTCCAGAGTATCACAAATCCGTGTAAACAATGTACGACTAAAAACACATTTTTGTGAAGTTACATGTGACATGACCTCATGAGCGACCTGCTCTTACAGCCGGTGATTTCAGAGTGGACAATACAACATATGATGTTATAATTACTTCCCTCAAGGTTCGTAAACAGCCCTTGAGCACACGGTTGTTATTACTTGTATTGTTGTCAAACATGCATATTCGTGCTTCCGGTGCAGTCGTATTGACTTTGGCTCTAACCAAGCGTCAGTTGTCAGTATTGCTGTTCATTTCTGGTAATTTCAATTCCAACTGGATACCATTTTGACTAAATATTATCATCATCGTCATCATCATCATCATCATCATCATCATCATCATGGATTTGGATCGTGTGGCCTCAGTTATCCAGATGTCTTTTGAGAGGAAGTTCTAGATTTCTTATTCCTTGTGGCGTGTATTTCAGAGTTATCTAACGAATTATGTCCGTGTATTCCCCGTACATGTTGCATCCAGTTAGTTATATATTTCTCTATTTCATACGCGTTCAGATTTTAGAGATTTCTTAATATTTTCATTGTCTTTGTGACACTGTCATCTGTATTTATTTAATTATTTAACCTGGTAGAGATAAGGCCATCAGGCCTTCTCTTCCCCTCTACCAGAGGATTACAACTACAATATTAAGAATATAATTTATCTGTTTATCTGTTTTCCTTAAAACATTATTTCTTTGTTCCTTTTAAAAATCCAAATTTCGCACCCATAGAGAATATTAGATATTGCTAATAGGTTCCTATAGTTTTATTTCGGAGGAAAGTCCGAAGGCAAGCATCTCAGCCTGAGGCTTATTGAGCAGCCTACTTATGTTGTGGAATAATTGTTAGAGTCCTTAGAACAGCAATCTTGTGACTATGTGATTCACTGCTTAATACCATTTTATCGATTGAGTTACAGAAACCAGTTCTGACGGAGTCCTCGCATATACAGAAACACCACTCCGTCTCTCTTTGATGTTCTGCCGCCTCCTCAGATCGATGGCATCTGTTCGCAATTCACGTAGGCTACTACGTCTTGCTACATCCTACTATATTGATCTGAAGATCGCGGCACCATAGATATCGCGATTCATCTTCTCGCCATCTGTCCGAGGGAGCAACACTCCCTGACCTACCGTAGTCTGATATGAAAGCCCCTTCGACTCCCTGGGATCTGTGCAGCTCACTCAGATAGATGACATCTAGAGGTAAATCACGGTACCTAGTCGACCTGAAAGTACTGAAGATGATATATGAAGTTGAAGTTAATGAAGTCCGAGGTCCAACGCCGAAAATTACCCAGCACTTCTACTTCAAGTTGTTCAGAAAAAAAAAATTTGTTGTTTGTCTTGTGTTAGATTAAATTCTGATCTTTTCCTTTCATCATGACATGGACAGTTACTTCTGAATAACTAGTTGTAATATGAACTTTTAAAAAATGGTAGCACTAAGTAGCTTCTTTAATAATAATAATAATAATAATAATAATAATAATAATAATAGTAATAATAATAATAATAATAATAATAATAATAATAATAATAATAATAATAATAAAGCATTTTACTCTGTTGACATGGATCTACTATTAACTAAACTTCGAGTGTTAAATTTTTTTGACAGCGTTATCACCTGGATGCACTCCTACCTCACTGGCCGCCAGCAGCGTGTTGTCTTTAATAATCGGTTCTCCTCCTGGCAGACAGTAGAGTCAGGATTTTCCCAGGGTTCGGTATTGGGTCCATTGCTTTTCTGTCTCTATATTAACGATATCGCCAAGTCATTTAAATATTGCAGATATCATATTTATGCAGATGACGTTCAATTATACATTTCCGCCAGTCCTGATAGACTAAGTGACTGTATTAATAGACTCAATAAAGATCTCGAATCCGTTTCATCTTGGTCTCAACAATTCGGACTTAACTTAAATACAGATAAATCACAGGCTATCTTATTTTCGAATAAAAGATTAATCCCCGATATTAATAAGCTGAACCTTCCTCCTGTGACTCTGAATAAAGTGATCATTTCATTCAGTTCAACTGTAAAAAACCTGGGAGTTCATTTTGAATCTAACCTTACCTGGGACACGCATATCAAACACACATGCAAGAAAGTATTTTCCACTCTTTACTCATTAAAAAGATTGTACCACTATCCAGCTAAATTAAAGCAGACGCTTGTACAGACTCTTATTATGCCTCATTTCGATTATTGTGACGCTTTATTCAGTGATCTCAGGGTGGATTTATCCCAGACACTGCAACGTGTTCATAATGCGTGTGTTCGTTTCATTTGTAATGTCCGCTACTACGATCACATATCGCCTTCTTTCGATAAATTATTGTGGCTCAGGTTAAATGAGAGGAGAAAGTTACATTCCCTTTCTCTCTTATACCGAATTTTGCACACCTCTACTCCCTCTTACTTATCTGTCCGATTCCACAGTCTTTCTCGGTATCATAACTTAAATATTCGGTCACAATATGATAACACGCTAGAAATACCACTGCATACATCATCTCTTTATTCTTCATCTTTCACTGTTGCTACTTCTTGTCACTGGAATTCTCTGCCGCCTGAAGTCAAGGGCTGCCGAACTTTAATTTCCTTTAAATGTAAATTAGAAAAATATCTTATGATGAGTTGCCAGACCTAAAGTATTGCAAATATTTAATGGAATGTGTTCCACTGTATTTATTTATTTATTTTTTGTTTATTTTTATTATCTAAATCGTGTTTATTTATCACTTAACGCCAATATGTGTCCCACTGTGTTCTTGTTTTTTATTATTAATCTATTTTTTGTGTACATTTTATTCAAATTCTCGGTTTCTGGTTTAATTATGTAAATCCTACTTAATTGTAATCTAATACTAATATGTATACTAATGTGTTTATTTTTATTTTTACTGTGTAAATTTTTTTTATTGAATTATCGGCTTCTGTTTTTATGTGATTCGTATTTGATTCTAACAACATTAATATGTATTTCACTATGTTTATTTTTATTTTATGAGGTAAATTTTATGTAACTACCTCCTTTGATCTCATTATGTAGGCTACCTAAATTTTATCAGTACGTAATTACTTAATTCCGATACAGTTTTATGTTCATCTGTGTAAGCAAGTTTTAATCCTGGTTCAGTGTAAGAGAAGGCCTTACGGCCTTAACTCTGCCAGGTTAAATAAAGACATTATTATTATTATTATTATTATTATCATTATTATTATTATTATTATTATTAATGACAACAATAATAATAATATATAGGCCTACTCTTAAGTATCATGTCATATCAATTAAGGTTTTAATAGACAATAAAACAACCAATGCAGTCTACCTTGAGGAAGGACTACAATTTCTATAATGTAAGTTACGACGCTTCCAAAATATGTATACCTGAATTCTGGATATTCGCTAAAGAGCATGAACTAATAATAAGAATTGTAGATATGAGATTCTTTAGAAATACGGCGGGCTTATTACTTCTGGAGAAAAATGCGAATGAAGAGATGCGGAGTAATTTATGTTTATTTGAACTATCTGACAGAATTAAAGCACTGCCAACAAGATTTGTTGGTATATGTGAATAGGTAGAGAGACCACAGAGTATTGAAAAAAGTAGTCTATAAATATTGTATAAGGCTGTAGATAAAAGGGGCAATAGGGAGGTGTAACTAGCGATTGTTGATGACGACATGAATTAATTTTGCTCATTTATTTTCTGCGCCATATAAGTCCTTTGGATAGAACTTTGACTGCAATTATAACCTACTACTGAAATTTGTATCGATATTGCAGCGTAACTAAAGTTAATTCTATAATCAGTTTATGATTCGAATTTAGACACCTTGTTACTCTTCTTTTCTCGTTCTTTATTATACTCCGCACTTCTTTATTACTGAAGATATATTGATCATCTAGTCCATGATACAACGTATTACTTAATGCATTCTCCTTCATTATATTTATTTTGTTTTATGCTTTTTGCGTCAAAGGCCTTGGCTGTCACGCAAGACATCAAAGACATGAATTAAGTACTGTATCAACAGCATATTCGCTCACAGTTATATATTCCGTAGCTGAGTTACAACTAGAATATGAATTTTGTCTGCATCCATGTCACTCAGTGGCAGACTCTCTTATATGTCGTAAATCTGCAACATGGAATTTCTGCCATAATTTATTTTCAGGATGAACCTGTGCTAGTATATTTTTATAAGCTTATAAAAATTCAGTATCCTTGACGGGGCATGAAATCATGACTCTGGATATATGGGTAATACAGAGAATGGTAACCATGAAGAACGACTCGGCCGTGGAATACGTAAATGTTAAGTAGCACGTGTAACGTGTAATCCACATCACGGAAGCTTCGCTACATGTCTGTTTAGAGTGTATGGCTAAAATTGTCTGAAAGGGCAAAGGGCAAAATCCTGACAGAGGGAAACTGGCTAAGAGAAAAGAATCCAAAATATCGGTTGACACTTCTGCCGTGAGTGTGGAAGTATCGTGCGGAGTGTGAAAATCAATGCTCATTTCGATTCAGTGTTTTGCTGTGTGTGATGATAGCGAATTGCATTGCTAACAGGCCGCACGTAATCTCCATAAAGTAGCATGCGGGCATGTTGGCGTGGCTAGACGCTTCGGTTACAACTAGAAAATGCAATGTACATCGATCCGTTAATCAATTGGGTGTGAGCGAGTTGAAACCCCATTACCATGCACATCCGCCATCTCATCTTGATTCATTCGTCTGGAACTATTTGTGACCATAACCATCATCATCGGCTTCATCAACCTTCAAGGACTGGGGCCTTTGACCTGCTTCGTTCTCACTTTTATGAGGGTCTGTTTAACGAACACTAAACATTCAAAATTAGGAGCCTCATACACATATGCTCAGTATGATACAAGACAACACTGACAAGGATAAGACAAATAGCCTACAGAGTGGAAGCGATGTAACCTCCGCATTTAAAGGAAGGATTGATTTTGTGGAAATAAGCAAAAAATCTATTATGTGTGTGTATCCAATGTCCTCCACTTCACTTGTGTGATTGGGATTCCGCATGCTGCGGATAGATAGCAGAACTGTGACCCATTTTCTAGTTGTACACCACTTCGGCGGGTTACGCTGTACATGATGTGCATCTGTGAAGAGTTATGTCGTGTACTAGGGTGAGTGTATGTGTAAGTGTAGTGTCGGGAATGACTAATGATGATAATGATGATGTGATGATGATGAGGAAGGGAGAAGGGGAAACCCGGTGCCGGCACGTAGCCTACTCCTGTCGAATAACACCAAGGGGACCGCCAGTCTTAACGTTCCCATCCGACGGACGAATCACTATCATCAGTGACATATGCCTTCCCTTCATATGCACTGCGGAGAGATTTGGGGTTTAACCCAGGCATATTGGTTGCCATCTCTCCTAGTCGCGAGGTATTATTAAAATTTCTGACCCCGCCGGGAATCGAACCCGGGCCGGCTAGTCTGGAGACAGACACGCTACCACAGAGCTAACTCGGCGGACAAAAATTCTATTATACCTTTTGAGATTAAGTGTAAGGTTAATTAAATAATTGCAACGAAAGTTTAAGCACGCTGGCAATATCGCAATGCCCAAGATTCTGCATTGTACTCATCCAACATGAGATGTAAACGAAAGGCTACGTATTGCAGAATCAAGCGACTGCTTCGTCTCGAGTTTTTCTCGACCGAATTTAAAATCTCCTCTTCCCCATTTGCGAAATGTTGGAATTACACTGACCATGTCACGAATCAGCTGGCAGTCAGCTGTGATTACTGTATTCAAAATTTCCATAAAAAACGAGGATTGAAAACGATCTGAATCTCAAGGTCTCCTAAAAAAAAGTGGGATCGGATCGACTGGATCGTATTGAAAATTTGCATGAAAACGCGAATCGTAATCAAAACGATCTCAATACGCTAAGCGCGTGATCAATCGCCATTTGTTTGATGTGTCAGCTGTTTTAGAACAGCGAGCTCAATTATTTAGGCTATGTTGAAAAGGTGTGTTGTAACATATAATATTTTGTGTTTTCCTGAAAGCCATTATGACCATTCTTCGTTAACAGGTGGAATATTACGTTTTATTGCACATTATTAAGAAAACTCATTAATGTTAATAGCTAAGGCCTATAGAGTGACCAACATGCTAACAGTTTAGTATTCATAAGTTTATCTTCTTTATTTACCTTCCGACATGAATGAATGAATGAATGAATGAATGAATGAATGAGGAGGGAGGAGGAAATATCAATTGAAAGGTACACGATCATAATCGCGTTTTTGCAACGTTTCTTGGAACTCCTGGATGGCTCAATATTATCTGTATTTCATGATCCAGAACCGTCCACCCGATAAAGACTCGGACATTCGTTAAACCGAACACTGTACCACTCCGCGAGACGAAAGAGCTTCGCATACTGTCTATAGCGCCAGGCGTTCAGTAGCAATATATTATTTCTATTTTTCGTAACCGGTTGTGCACGACTCTAGTGCCTGCATGGTATTCTGAGATTCTACGTCACTTTTGCACCTCGATTGAAGGCTAGAACTGCCCCGGCTGGGCATGTCTGCCTTAGATCACGATGCCACGGCGCGGGATACAGAATTGCCTAAGCAATCTACAAATACAGTCTCAAAGGAAAAAGGAGTAGGTCTCTACAGAAAAACTCCAAAAAGTTTGGAATAAAAAATTTCTAACATTATACATTACGGAGAACAATCTGTAATAGGCTAATCCATTAAAATGTCATTATTATTATTATTATTATTATTATTATTATTATTATTATTATTATTATATTTTTTCATATTATTATTAATGTTATTAATAAAGTATAGTGTTTACTAGTAAAATTACGCTGAATTAAAACTGTAACCGATTGAGAGATATTTAAAGATGTCAGTTTCAAGAAGGAAAAACAAATAATTACTTCAAAATGTATTTAGAACGAACAATAAATGGTGCTTCAAAATCCAATGTCTTGAGAGTCATACTAGTTAATCACAGCCAGTGATGGAGCTAATCACATGTTTAATACAGCATGCAATCATGTGCAGTAGTAATTGATACCTACGTTCGCCCATCTGGAGATGAACACTCAATGCCCTGTTACTGATTAGAAGTCAAATTGTGTTTACATGCACGAGTTAACATCCGTGTTTTCCTACTCATTGAACACTATATGAATTTCCAGAACATCGGCATATAGGCCCAAAGTCAGTCAGAGGACGCAGATTTTTATTATAATCAGTCACGGCAACTGAATCCATGTATATATAATCATAATCATTAGGGTCACATTCTTCAAGGTGAATAAAATTCGCCTTATAAATAATATTATAATTACACGTATATGAGTTTCTAGGTTCTCACGGTGACTATGATCAGAATTAGGAAATGTTGAATACTCAAAAGCCTAATTCTATTAATAATAATTCTAGGTGTATTCACTATTACTATCTTAAATAACCATTTTATAATTACTCTTATGTTTGTATAATAACTATTACACTTCGCATAAAATATATTCTACTTGTACGCAAAGGAATTAAAAAAAACAAAAATAAAAAAAAGAAAAACAAAAAAAAAACAATAAAATAATAAATGAAATTCTGAACTCTCAATGGAGGCTTCTGAAGTCATATAATTTGAAAAATTGTTACCACTGCGATGTAAATTAATGTTCGTTATGAAAGTATTTCATCATCATCATCATCATCAGCCATACAGGTTATAGTCCCAGAAGAACTGTTACAGTTCACATAAGTTTTCAGCCCATTTCTTCATTGGACGTCCAGTTGATCTCCTGCCTCTAGGTTGGTAATGCAGGATTACACGAGGGATTCTAGTCCTAGACATACGCCTCACATGCATACGATAGCTATCTTGATAGACATAGTCTGTTAGTACTGTATAGAGTTAATTTCGAGTTTCTTTAAGATGTCTTCTTTATGGTTCCACTTAGTACAGCCAGCTGTTCGGCGCATGAAAGTATTTAAGAGAAAAATAACTTAAAATTAATGAGCTACTAGCGAACCGAATCATGTCTTACTCAGGCGACGGCCATTTTCCGACACGATTCGTTTTCGATTCCCGGCAGTGCGAATGAAATTTGTGACATTTTTAGATTTGAGCGATGGTAAAATAATGTATTTCCGCGAAAACAGTGGGATATATTATTACACTATCACAATATTTTCTCAAGTCTTATGATAAAAACATTACAAAACATCACTCGAATATATAGATATTACTAGAGAGAAAACGAGAGTAACGAAATCGGTATTGGTACTCATTCAACTAATGAATAAAAATAGATCACGGAAAGATTATTACACGACAATTCATAATGCAGTATAGGAAGACTTAGAAATAATGGACCGTGCAATCACCTCTACTTTTTAACTTTGCTGTAGAGTATGTCATTAGGAAAGTCCAGGATAATAGAGCGGGTTTCGAATTGAACGAGTTACATCAGCTGCTTGTCTATGCGGTTGACGTGAATATGTTAGGAGAAAATCCACAAACGATTAGGGAAATACGGGAATTTTACTTGAAACAAGTAAAGAGATTGTTTTGGAAATAAGTCCCGAAAAGACAAAGTATATGATTATGACTCGTGACCAGGATATTGTACGAAATGGAAATATAAAAATTGGAAATTTATCCTTATCAAATACCTGGGAGCAACAGTAACAAATAAAATTTAAACACAGAATAAATATGGCAAATGCCTGTTATTATTCGGTTGAGAAGTTTTTATTATCCAGTCTTCTGTCAAAAAATCTGAAAGTTAGAATTTATAAAACAGTTATATTACCGGTTGCTCTTTATGGTTGTGAAACTTGGCTTCTCACTTTGAGAGAGGAACATAGGTTAAGGGTGTTTGAGAATAAGGTGCTTAGGAAAATATTTGAGGCTAAGAGGGATGAAGTTACAGGAGAATGGAGAAAGTTACACAACACAGAACTGCACGCATTGTATTCTCCACCTGACATAATTAGGAACATTAAATCCAGACGTTTGAGATGGGCAGGACATGTAGCATGAATGGGCGAATCCAGAAGTGCATATAGAATGTTAGTTGGGAGGCCGGAGGGAAGAAGACCTTTGGGGAGGCCGAGACGTAAATGGGAAAATAATATTAAAATGGATTTGAGGGAGGTGGGATATGATGATAGAGATTGGATTAATCTTGCTCAGGATAGGGACCAATGGCGGGCTTATGTGAGGGCGGCAATGATTCTCTAGGTTCCTTAAAAGCCAGTAAGTAAGTAAGTAAGTAAGTAAGTAAGTAAGTAAGTAAGTAAGCAATCAACTTAGTCTGTATTTAATTATACAGAATCCCCTATATAATATGACGTTTCCCTTACATCGCAAGCTCAACGACATTTCATTTAATCCAATAACGCGGTGAAAGATCATATGATCACGGCACGCATGTGACTATTTAAACTGTTAAAAAAATTATTATACGTTATGGATTTGAATTTTGGAAGTACCTATTGGTTCAGAAGATATGTGGCAACGCTGTCATTGCGATAAGATCATTCCTGAGACACAGGATCTGTCTGCAGTGTTAGTTATCTGTTCGCTTTGATAGGCTGGAATACGATGGCAATCTTTGTGTAAGTATTGATTTTATGGCATTGTTTGAAGATATTTATAAGGATATATTTTGTGTTGGCCGTACTTTAGAATAATCATAGATTCTACTATATTACTAAGGATGACTTAAATGTACTAATTATAAATAGCCTATGTCGTGATCATATTAATAAGCTAGGCGTTGATGAGATCACTAATTCTATGAGG
This sequence comes from Periplaneta americana, assembly GCF_040183065.1. NCBI lineage: Eukaryota > Metazoa > Arthropoda > Insecta > Blattodea > Blattidae > Periplaneta > Periplaneta americana. The sequence continues at coordinate 92,331,221 of NC_091119.1, forward strand.
CGTAGTACATCTGCATCTTTGTAGCTTCTAGTATTGATTTAGAATTTAAAATACATTATATATATATATATACATATTTTTTTTGCTAATAATTATTCTAACATTATAATATAAATAGGTCGTGATAATTGATCCATAAAATTAATTTTAGGCTTGTTCATATAATGAGTGCATACTGTATCTCTGTAATTTGTAATAACGATTGTATGGGCAGTAAGAAACTGTTATATAATCGGCTATGCGTATAGCCTATATATCATTAATATTGCTTCATTTCAAATATAAACACACTATTCTCTTATATATTGAAATTAGTTTCGAAATTCTGTTCTTCTTTTTAACACTGAAAGAAGCCACTACCGTTCCGGATTTATTTTGACAACCTCTTCACAGGAATGAAACTACTTGCTCATTTCAATAACCGCGGTTATGGTGCCACTGGGATAATCCGTGAAAACAGAATATCGAAATACTGCACACTTACGTCATCCATAGAGATGAAGAAAAAGACACCAGCGAGAACTAGCGAAATTGTATTAAACTTTCTTGTTGGAAATATCTCAATGAATTTACCCCTGAAATTAGTTAACAATTAATTCATTAAAATACTTTTTTTTCAAATTGGCGTAACTCCAGGATTTTTAGTACTTACTGTATAACATAAGCAGAAAGTAATTTTTGATTTTCATTTCTATGTTATGTGGATACAATATTATCACATTTATTTCATCACTTTGCTTATGAAGTCATTTATTGAATATGAGCAACACTGAACAGTTTTTTTCAGATTTTCTCAAATGTACCACTTTTGGATTATGGCCCTTCTGGTAAGGAACGATTCTTTTGGAGGGGACCCAGAAGGAGAGACATGCTCCTGGTCCTTGAATGTAATGTTCTTCTACAACATTTTTTCTTTGTAATCTGGAACCCTTAACGTCTAGCACTACTAGAGTTTTGTCGTTAAGACCATTAAAATACAGTCCCTTAATCGTTGAAGCATTCTCTTTTTCTTTCTTCACATATTCTTTTCGAAGTTTCTATCGTTGTCTTCTAATTTTCATTTTATCTATGACGCTTTTAGTATCAGTTTGAGAAACCATTCCAAAATCTTTCAGCACAGCACTTGAAATTATGGCAAAGCTCCTATCCGACACACCCGTTATTTCACATGCCAAAGCAACAGAAGGTAATGTGTGTCTCATTTGGGTCAATTTCTTTGTTTTAGATTTCGAAGGCCCACGATTATCAAGAGTCGTTTCTGAGCCACAACTTTGCTCTTCATCGCTTGTATCTTCATTTGCGGAAATTTAAGCAACTTCAGTTCTTTCTCCTTTCATATGAACTGTGAGCCTTAAAGTGTCTTTCTTCTTTCTCCATTCTTTCTATAGAATTTTCTTGGTTGCCTCAAGATCGATAGGGCCATTGACCATTTTTCTTTGGTTCGTTGGTCAGTGAGAAATAGTTGCTCACTCTTAGGAACTTTGCGGAGCTTTTCACAAATGTATGTTAAAATAATTTCTGCACTTGCATGCTGAAATATTAAATAGCATTTTTCTGGCATCTTCTTGGAATTTTGTAAGTTTTAGTTTATATTTGTTCTCGTTAATCCGACCTTTTGAAGGTTTTAGGAGATTTCTATATTTATCATGATACTGTAGCTTTAAAATAATTTTACATTTCTGTTACAAGGTACTGAAGGAATTTAAGCATTATTCCACAACTCAATTAATTTTGAAGCAATTACTTTACCTGTTTCGCCTACTGCTTTAATTTTAAAATCATGTTCCAAATATAGACAATATTTCATCATATCTTCATAATTAGTTAGATCTTTGTTACCGTAGTTTCCCCTAACTATGGTCCACATTTGTCACATTTTCTTTGTATATTCAGTACTATCCATCCAGATTAAGTGAAATTTTGTCTTCGGACTCTTGTAAGTTTATATTAAATAAATATTGACATATGTGTTTGAAATTATTTAATTACAAATGTTAAAAAAATAATAAGCATTGGTACATAGTTGTATTCTGAGTTGCCCAACTATGGCCCACTCACATATTCATCCTTGAAAGCATGGATGGACTATAGCTGGAGTTGTAATTATTCGTAAATCAATACATTGAGTTTCTAATTTAAAGGTAGAAATATAATCTAGCACAGAAATATTAAAAATAAATAAAAAGTACATGGATTCTTTTTATTAGTACACATTACATAAACACTCAATAAACAAATGAAATCTGAAAGTCATTTTTCTACAATAATGAACAACTACACTCACCGGCAAAAAACAGGCCACTTAAAGTTTCTCAATTTTTTATGAGGCGAGAATCAGAAAATCCTTTATGAAATGAAGAAAACATTGCATCCCAGAAAAAAAAAAACTTATTCATTATCATTTGCGCTATTATTTTCAACGCCAAACAATGGATATAATTAAAAGGTGTAAAGACTTACAAATTGTATCAATTTTCTTCCAAATGTTCAACTGATTTTGTGGCCACCCAGATGTTGGTAATAGCGAGTATTGCCTCCCCGTAACTGTATGACTGTTACCATTCGCCGATTGAACCCTTCGATCAGATTCTGGATGTCAGTCTGATCGGTTTTTTTATTCCATTCTTTACTTAGAATATTTCGGAGCTGCTGTAAGTTTCTGTGAGGAGTTAGACGACTTCTAACTCGCTTCCCTAGCATTTCCCACACATGTTCAATAGCGTTTATATCAGGACTTCTTGCTGGCCATGTCATCCTATTCAATTCAACGTCGTGAAGGAACTCATCCACGATTCTTGTAGCATAAGGGCAAGCATTGTCATGCATTAACAGGAACTTTCCACCAATAAGTGGGGCATATGGTACCACATGTTAAATTAGACCTCCTTCGATGTATCTTGGAGCAGTCAAAGCACCTCCATTAATGAAAACAAATTTTGTATGAGCTTCATACGAAATGCCACCCCATACCATTACTGATCCACCTTGGAAACTGACATGGGAATGATCGAACTGAAGGTAAATGAAGAACAAACGTTCTCCTTCTCTTCTCCACACTCTTTCACGTCCATCTGTACACTAAATCTCGATTCATTTGTGAAGAGCACTCGTTGCCACTCCCCCAGGTTCCAATAGCATGATTGAGAGCAAAACGTAATCGTTCAACATGATGTTGCTGGAGCAATTCTGGGCCTTTAGCTGGTCTTCTGGAATCAGCCCACATTCATCCAGACGTCCTCTTACAGTTCTCTCACTCACGTTAACTTGTCTTATTATCTGAAAGGCTCTTCTGGTGTCAATAGCTGTGGAATGGCGATTTCTTAATGTGTTTAGGAGAATAAAATGGTCGTCACGAGCCGAAGTTACTCGTTTTCTCCCTGAACCAGGTCTCTGGAATAATCTCCTGTCTCTCTAAATCTCGTTGTACGGTCGATCGAGGAATCCCAAGAACTGCAGCCACATAACGCTGACTATTCCCACCTTCTATCAATGCAACTACTTTTGCTGAATCGGTAGGACTTAGTTATACAATGAAGTACTCCAATACTGCCTCAAAAGAGCTTACTAGTCTGTAGACATCTTCAGCTTATCTCGAAATGAGTCCGAGAAATTTACACACAATATTACAAGAAGAACGAATCTTCTTTTCAGATCGTTGTTGGCTATTACGTATTCAGTATTACATTGTTACGTATCACAAAATAAATGAATAACTAAATGAACCTCAGCACACCTACAAATATTTAAAAAATCCTACAATTTTCAAAAATTTTAAATAAAATGTAGTTGGCCCGGTTTTTTCGCAGGTGAGTGTAAATTAACGAGCAAAATTACGGTATCAAAATAAACACATTCTTAGCAAAACATTATGCAAATAAATTCACTGGTAATGTTTATTTATCGTACTGAGAACTACATTCATTAGGCTTATTTAGATCCTATGAATCTCCACTTCTCTTGTAAATCTGAAATTGAAAATAGATCTCTCTTTTTCGAGACGCATTTGGGGTCTTCAATTAGTTTTATTATGTTTTCCTTTCTATAGAATAAAATGTCTTCTATTTCTCGCCACCTCAGTAATTGCCGCTTCTTACTATACATGAAACAACAGCTCCATTGTTCTTCACTTCCAAAACTTTCCCTGGCCACAATTCCCCGCATAAGTTACTACCATCTAGCTATGTGCCTTTAGCATTAATTTAACAGATTTCGTCTTCTTTTCCACATCTGACTCACTGTCTTTAAATATGGAGAGATTACCGGAAACATCATAATCTGTATCCAATTCAATTTCATCGCTGTCATAGTCACAGGGACGGTTGTTTTCCTTCTCTGAAGTTTTCATCATTCGTGCTAGTGCCATTGATGCTGGAACAGCCTGTTTGTTTGTTTACTTGACTATAATGTTAAATGGTGTTTTAGAATATACTGAGATACCGTATTTGCAGAAGTAAATAATCACATTGATCACATTTTATTAAAACAAATATTTCAAAATGAAATAAAACTATGATCCACGAAAAATTGTGGTACATAGTTGAGGACTGACTTGTAGCCTTGAGGTTAAACATTTTTCACGCAGAGTCCTTAACCTCTGCCTGTGTAATTATTACGTGAAAGTAAACACTATAGAGCCAGGTTTAATTGTACAAAGAATCATATATCTATAACGTAGCAGTTCCACAGAGGAGAGCTTAATAAAACAATCACAAACTGAATGATTTCGTGTCTTAACACATTCAATAGAACGATGCACACTGACCTTGTTAAGCATCCATATTATTGGCACGTGTAATGGTAGATAGAAGCATCTATGGGGAACATAATTCCATCACAGTGGCGCCTTAAATGGCACACACCGAACCCTTGGGGGACTAAGTAGTACATAATGCGTTTTGGACCATAGTTGGGTGCCTGGACCATAGTTATGGGAAATTACGATACTTATTTCTTTAGGAGCACCAAAAACAATACAGTTTACATATTATTGTCTAGTCTTTCCCTTTAGTCTTGATTGTGATGAAACCATATTTTAAGCTAGAAAAGTCTAAATAAATCACTAATGTCACTTTGAAATGAGGGGCCCGAGATCAAAATGGGCTATGTGACCTTTTTTCGGAAATTGAGTTATTGACGTCATTGGAAAGTATGGGTTGAAGACTTTCAGCAGTGAAAAGTTCAATTTCAAAGTGGTTTATTTTAGACGAGTAAATGCATGGAGAAAATCAGTACATAGATCAAAATGGGATATGTTATTATTAATGAATTAATCAAAATGGGATATGTGATTCGTTATTTTCATCAGAACAAAATGGGCCATATTTCATAGTGTTGCGTTATATTTCCAGAGCACATGAAACATAATGGTCTATGTGTGCCAAAGCTTGTTTTTTTAGTTTTGCCGCCAGATTTTTCAGAAAACTAACATGGTTGAGATCTTAGTTACACAGTAATTATACGTCTTCATTTATGTTCTAATTTATAAGGTAAGGACTGTACTGCTATATAAAATTTTGTTGTAATTTAACGTAATAGGCATCATTTTATGAATTATTGCTACTAAAATACTACGTCTTTTATCTTTATGGAATCTTTAGTAAAATATTATTTTATATTTTTTGGTTAGGTGTTGGACACAACAGCTTTACATTTATTGCGACAATGGACGGCTTCTCGACTATTGGACATCTACAGCCTGTTGAAGGGGGGAGGAAGAGGAAAGCAAATCCACAACAATGGAAAAGACTGAAGGAAAAGAATGTTAGGTACGAATAAATTACGTGAAATTGCGCATTATTTAAAAACTTAGTCTTATTATATCGTGTTTATGAAATGTATAGTCTACACATGCATTGAAATTTATGTAATAATAATAATAATAATAATAATAATAATAATAATAATGTAATATACTATAAAGTTAAAGAACGTGAAATATAAAAGTAATAATTTCTGTAAAGGGAAAAATTTGTATTTTCTAGATATTCTCGTATGAGGAGGCCAGTCACACTTCCTGCTTGCAAGCATGCACAGAGAAAACTAGAATGTTTCAGGATCACTCCTTCTGATGCTTCATACTTCAGCAATCTGTTCTTGAGTAGATCTGATAACAAATCTCAAGATGAGTTCATTTTGAAACATGTTAGTACACAGCCCATCATGAAAGGAAACAAAGGAAAAAAATAATTATTCTGCTTCGTTTTTCATAAGGACAGAAAGCAAGAAGAATATTCAAGTTTGTAAAAAACTATTCCTGGCAATTATTCCAAATATCAGCAATGGACGACTTGGTCGGCTTCTGAAGATTTACCATGAAACAGGTAAATGCAGAAAAGAGAATCGTGGTGGAGACAGAAAAGAAGGTAAATTCAGACTATGCCGTGAGTCTGTGACAAAGTTTATACAGATGCTGCCTGGCAGGGAAGCCCATTATAGTCGCCAAGGTTCCAAAAAAGTGTATGTAGGAAAGGAGCTAAAATCGATCCGAAACTGCTGGAGATTGTATAATGAAAAATATGCCCCAACAGAAGGCTTACCAAGAGTAAAATACGGATTCTTCGAATCTATATTTACTAGAAAATTCAACCTCGCTTTCGGTGTGCCACAAAAAGATGTTTGTTCAACATGTCTGCAAAACAAAGAGATAATCAGATCTGGAAATCAAGACAGAAGATTGCAGGCTATGACTACTCAACGTATTCACCTGTTAAGAGCGAAAAGCTTTTATGAAATCATGAATGAGATGTCTCCAGGCCTTCTCACTTTGATCTTTGACTGTCAGCAGAATTTGTTGCTTCCACGTCTTCCTGATCAAGCAACATATTATGCTAGGCAGTATTACATGTACAATGAAACAGTAGTTGAGCAGAGACAAGACAAAACGTTGACATCAGATAATGTATTTTCTTACACATGGATGGAACATGAGTCTCCTAAAGGAAGTTCTGAAGTTGCATCTATTATTCATCATAGACTGACATCTACTGATCTGATTGGAATTGAGAAGATTCGTCTAGTCTCAGATGGATGCGGGTCTCAAAACAAAAATTCTATTATGATATCGATGATCTGTTGGTGGTTCTACAATGAAGCTCCATCATCCCTCAAATTTGTGGAGGTTCTATTCCCTGTCGTTGGACACAGTTTTCTACCTTGTGATAGGGTATTCGGAAACGTGGAGAAGCAAATAAAAAAGGAAGAGGTGATTGTGTTGCCAGAAGAATATCATACTATCATTGGGAAGCATGCAACTATAATCAAGGTTGGAAATGAAGAATGTCCAATCCGTGAGTGGAAGGAATTTGCAAAAGACATGATGAAACCGACCAGTGCCCTTCGATTTAAGATCTCAGAAGTTAAACGTCTTTTTCTCCGTAGAATGGGAACAGTCGTCCAATTCAAAGGAGAAGCATGTTTTCGCTTTCAGAGCAATCAGTATTTATCAAATGGACTATGCAAACGAGGGAAATGCTTCCGCGGGGCATCAATGCCCTCTGTATCTAAGAAAGTTGGAAGTATCAATCCATTAAAAATCAGAGACGTAGAAGGATTGCTGCAGAAACATTTTGGATTGTCCTGGGAAGGAGATGCCCGTTTGCAGATATACCTGCAAATCCGCATGGCCGGGAAAGTACCAGAAAGCGAGGAAGATGGAGAAGAGGACGCAGATGGCCTTGGTACATGCTTTTGTCTTGATAAAGATACTTGTGTACATGTTTGAAAAGTGTTTTTGTTGTGATTTCTGTAATACGTTGCAATTACGATAATAATATTCTAAAAGACTTCCAATTTTGTACTTGTTTTGTAACTAATTTGTGAATAGTGGTATTATAAATAAAATTAAATTAATTTGAAAACTTGATTTAAAAAAAATCATGTTCAAAAGCATCATTATATCAATTAATATAAAATTAGAGTAACGAATTTCAAAATAAATGCATCAAAATGGGATATCTTAAATTTAATTTTCTTACAAAACAAATATTTGGACACTATGATTTGAATGAACATGGTAGGCATGTTTACTATAGTCGTCTTCATCAATTAGCTGCATTCCCACATTTGTACCAGCATTGTATGAGATGTAGGAAATTTTTGCTGTTTTCTTGAAATTTACTTTTTATGACATAGCCCATTTTGATCTCGGGCGCCTCAAATACGTTCTGTTGACATAGGTGCTCGACACACAACTAAAATAAAGACTATGTGAGCGGTACCACTTGCGCATTATCATAAGTGTTGTAATCAAGAAGGAAGGATAATAAACGGAAAGAAATGTTGCCTGAAATAATATATCATAATTTCTGCATATTTTGGAGAGAGAAAAGGCATTATTTCAAACATATTGAGGAACCCGAAGGAGTCGTTATATACATTCCAAATTTTAAAGGTAACATATTTTTATCAAATGGCAACGTTTCTGCACTATTACGATTTGAATTTTAGAAAGGCGATATTATGGAATATTATTGAGAGTAAAAAATCGATCATACGGGAGTGGGTAGGTAATTATTCATTATAAAAACTGACTCTAATAGTAAGTTAATGCAAATTATATTTTCTAGAACATATCTATAAAATACAATAAATAAATGAATAAATGAATACATAAATAAAAGAATAAATAAAGAAATACATAAATAAAAAATAGATAAATAAATATAATATTACCTCAAGCTCTCCAGAAATATTATTAATATTTGCCCCGTTTGCAAGGCATTTAGTTTTAGTACTTAATATTTACTTAATCAGAAATGCTCTGACGTGAGCGTTTTGTGACATGATGCCTTACTGGTATACGGGGACTTGGATTCTCGTCACAACAATAGAACACGTTGTACAAGGGAAGCATTGCTGAGTGACGGATTGCATAAGGCATGCGTCATACTTTTCGGCTCCCGGTGGATGCCTAAAATCCGCCACTGATGCACAGTGTTTTACTATATGTTCGTTTCTAAAGCGGTGAAGTGAAAAGGACAATGGGCGGTGTATCTCATTTCCTTTTTCCTTCCCCTTTATGCTCATGGCTGTCGTAAAATAAATAATTAATTAATTAATATAGGAATATTTGTGTACGGTAAAGGTTGATAATACTGTGATACAAGTAATATTGTGATAGATCTTTTTTTACAATTTAATACAATTTTACTGAGCGAGACGAAGATCGGTTTCTTGCGTCAACGTATTAAGGGAATGTTCGTGGACAAGTTGCTACACAAATCCGGTCTTCTTTCGCTCAGTAAAATTGTAATGAATTCTCAAAAAGAACTATCACAATATTACTCGTATCACAATATTAAGTAGCAACCTATACCCTATATCTAGATTAGCTGAGTATTTCTTACTATATTTAGGAACAATGTTACACTTATAATCCTTCAACTTAGTTCGTGTATAGGGTAAAATTAACCTATTTTTACCTTTTTTATTTAACCACGCTGTATCAACTACTAGGTTATTTAGCGTCGATGGCAATGGTAATTGCTAAATGATATTTGGCGAGATGAAGCCAAGGATTCGTCTTATACTGCCTGATATTTGCCTTAAGGTTGGGAAAACTTCAGATAAAACCCAACCAGACAATAATCTGCTTAAGCGGGAATCGCACCCACGCCCGAGCGCAACTCCGGGACGGCAGGCAAGCGACTCAGTCAACTGGGGTACACCGGTGGCTCGATAATTACTCAAGACTGATTTCTTTAAACCTCATTCCACTTACTGAGCAACAATGGGATGAGAATGGAAAGGAAAGCCTAACTACTGGCACAAAGTCTCCATAGCCGCAAATGTAACCCCTTGAGTAGGAATAACTAAAGAAGGCCCTCACTTTTACAAAAATATAGTTGTTTTGGCGAGAGAACGTTGTCATTAAAAAAATCGTAGAAAATGTCTGAAACATTGAAGTTATGATGCAACACATGATTAGGGTGGTGCAAACACGTGACAAAGGCACAGAGCGTAACACTGCAATGCTGCTCTCTAAATATTCGTCTGGTATAACTTTAATAAAGGTGGACTACTCCGACATAACTCAGAGAGACGTTTTCTCCAGCCAGAATCTCTCCCTGTGGAGCGACAAATGACTAATGCAGTGTTCTTCTCTTCTTGCTCCTCGCACTCCCTTCCCTTGGAATGAAAAGCCGTCTATAAGAAGTTAGAGAAGATATGAACCAGAACCACTAGAACCGAATTATTAATGTGGTTCGATGGTTCTTTTTGCCCCATCCTCGCTCCTTTATCCCCCGCCATCGTTTCCTCTTCAACCTCATCTTTCGGTTTGAATCATGAACTCAAATCACACTTTATCTTTTCTTGTGAGTTGAGATATTGATGTAATGTCACAGAAAAGTGTCGTATTCTAGTCGAAGAGTGTTTGTGATCTGTAATTACATTTAGATTTTAGGATTTAATCTATTGTAAGTTCTTAATACAGAAGTTTCTTTGTAATGCCGGAAAATATTTTAATTTACCTTCATCATACACCTACATTCTAAAACACTGATCAAATACTTCGTATGCACAGTACACTTTGCTCATATGAAGATCAATTTTTGTATCTCTCAAAGAAAATATTCTAACTTCTCTCAAAATAGTTTTCACTTTAAGCGAAGGATAAATCTGTTTACGGCCTCAAATATAATTCATTCAGTAATTTGGTTGTCCTCAGTGGCAAAGTGGTTATCATTAGATTCCTCTAGATACAAAACCCTTTAGATCATTTTGTTCAGAATTGAGATAAGCCTACATATTGCTTGTTAAGAATGCATTCTAATGATTTTTATAGCTTGAATTTAAAAAGCCACTAAATTTGAAGCAAGAAGTTTGTTAAAAGCCACTGTTAGGTTGAAAATTTCCTTTATTTTCCACCAGTTATTGTCAAAAGCCTTTAATTTGTGAAAGTGAATATAGTGAATTTTGAATCTATAGGATTCATTCGGGAGTTTAGAGTCATAACAGCGTATCTACAAAATTGGCCATTTTGACATATCTACATCATTACTGACTTGAGGAACCAATCTATTTAATGACAAAACAACGGAACGTCTATCTTTAACCGTTACGGAGATAGTGTGCTGCGTATCTACAAATGCACGTGATTATTTAATGTCAGAACAACGTTAATTTGGCTCCATATATTACGCTATGGTGTTGAATGTCAGAACAGCGTATGTGTAGATCCGTTGATTTGTCTCTAAATGCGTGTCACTTATTTTCAGATACGAAATCATAGTACAGAGTATCTGCATCCTTATATTCACTCACTGTTGGCGTAATCTTTGAAATAAAGGATTTTAAAAATTATTGTTATCCCTAGTGCACTCCAATTATACATATTGTCGACCTGGTTGGCGAGTTAGTATAGCGCTGGCCTTCAATTCCCAAGGTTGCGGGTTCGATCTCGGGCCAGGTAGATGGCATTTAAGTGTGCTTATACATATTATCGGTACTTTCAGTCATGCAAAGATATCGTTCAATGAACTTGTGCTGAGCAATCGATGTTTTTTTTTTTTATAGAGGAATAAAAGTTCTTTATCTCCTGAAAAATGATAAATGTGTTACTGAAGAGAATTCAGATTCAGTTAATTTCTGCAATGCTTTTTCAACATTAAGGATCAATACTGAAGTCTGCAATGGTAAGATTATATACCGGTAATGTTGTTTCATTACTAGTCGTTAATATTCAATTTTAGAATTTTGATAGAATCAACAGATGTCAAGTGCGTTATAATTGCTTATAAACCATTTTACTTAAAAATTAGTCACTATGTACATATTTCAAATCAAAGTTATCCCTTTATGCACATTCAGAAAATTACGGCCATTTTCCATAATCTGAAAGTTAAGAATATCGACCACAGGCAAATCACTTGCTGGACGATCAGTTAAACCGAAAGATTGCTCAAAATGCATAAGGAAATGCAATTTCAAATTTACTTAGGCTGAGTGGCTACCAATTCATGAAGAATTTTGGAATTTAAATGACACAGATAAGCAGGTTTAACCAAAGGTAGATGGTGAAAAATGGCAAGTTTGTCAGGCATAGTTTCTTGCAACACTCGATTTGCCTGAAACGTTCATGCATGAAATGCTGTATGTATAAAAGGAATGAACATTATATAATTTCGAGAGATCAAAGAGGACAGCACAAACCAGCTTGGCTAAGTCAGATGTTGTAATGGAAGGAATTACATTTCATATTAATGATTTTCCAAAAATAATATCACATTATGCCTGAAAATATTCAGAGAAAGAGTACTTGCCTCATTAGTTAAATCGTAGGAAAATGTTCAAACTGTACGTTGAAAAATATGAAAATGATGGCATAACTACTAAAAAGAATAGACTAATTTTATCGAAATATATTCACAACATAGAATTTAACTTGCACTTCCCTTTGCCTAAAATGATTTGTGCGATACATGCTACAGATTTTCTCATATGAATGCCACAGGCAAAGGAATTCACTTTCAAGATCACGATGCTCACAATGAACAGAAATATTTAGCGAGGGCTAGAAAAGACAACATTGACGCGGAAGCTGCAACTGGAAAATTCATTTACCTGAATTTGATCTGGAGACTGTCTGCTACTGTCCCAAGACAGATGCTAAAGCATTATTTTATGGGCGAAGATTGATTGTGTATAACTCAACTGTATACATATTACTTCTGAAGAGAAGTCGCATGCTATGTGGAGTGAAAGAACTGCCAAACGTGGATCTGCAGAAGTTGCTTCATGTCTTTTTAATTTCCTGCAAAAAATGCAGTTGGTAGGGAATGGAATTCCTTTTTTAACACATGCGGTGGACAAACCAGAAATATAAAATATGTCTGTTATGTTTCTGCATGCTGTTGGGCATCTTGACATCCCTTCAATCAATGATATGTCCTTTAAGTCAGGCCACAAATAGAGTACGACTCTGATCATGTCTCAGTAGAGAAAAGAACAAAATTATTTCACATCGGGATGACTCACTACTGTCAGAATGACAAACAAAAAATACCTTATAATTGAAATTCAGCATGTACCGAATTTTTCAGAACTGAGGCGCCACATGATAAAGGACACAAAAGTTTTCAGTGATGTAAATAATGTCAATTGGCTCAAGATGGCCTGGTTTCAGTACAGGAAAGAAGACTTAGAACACATTTATTTTAAAAACAACAACAGGACTTCTCAAGAATTTAAGTTTAGAAGAATACTAATCCGCAGAACTAAAACAAGAATGCGAGATTCTTTCACACTTCAGCCTTTGTTTTCTTCTCCAGTTCCTATTCAGAAACAAAAACATAAAGATCTTCTGGATCTACGCAATATTGGGATTCTTTCTGACCAGTATCATCACAATGCTGTAAGTAATTAATAAGTGATGTTACAGACGGGAAAGAAGCGAAAGTTAATGAAGGTGATCATGATGATGATAATCAGCATTGTGATGCACTTGGAGAGCTATGGTAAGTAGAGAAATCCAGTTAATAAAGGCAGCTATAACGGCTAGTAGAGGGACCATCGTGCTAATCACACGATACCTCAATTCTAGATAGATTCCACCTCTGCTTAAGCATCTGTGCTTGAAGCCAGCAGCTGGCTGGTCGGTCTGGACCCTTAAAGTGCTGTAGCGCTATGAATTATATTATTATTATTGTTGTTATTATTATTATTACTGAGGACTATTCCTTCTTCTGTATAACAATTTTTTACTATTGTTTCAGTGATACAGGTTTTTGTAAAAGTCATTGCTCTTTGTTATGGTAAATTATGGTATATTGCCATCAGTTTAGTACAGGGGTCGTCAGCACAGAGTACGCTGGGGTTAGTCTCTCTTACCCGCAGAAAACGCAGTGCACTATAGAGCTCTCGTAGCTGCTAGCGGTTATGCTATCTCTCCCTGTTGAACGACGGTGCGCACGGGACGGCATCGCGTACCCATTGCACATTTCAGTGAGTGCTGACGACCACTGGTTTAGTATTTTAAGCATTTTGGCATATTATCCAGCACCTTGCTAATCAATATTAGAAGAAAGACTTATAAAACTGTTTGTTTCACAATAATTAGATGTAATTACACAATAATATATAAATACTTCAGTGCATTATTTCTATTGTCATTAATATTAAAATCAAGTGTAACTTGCAAAAAGAACAATTTATTTAAAGTCAAAACAACGTATCTACAACACAGTCTTTTTTTTTTCTTACGTAACACTTACCTTAAACACAAAAAAATTGTTGAGCGGATGTATACATGCTCTAATAACAACGAGTTATCACATATGTCGCACACAATAACATAGGCGGTAACAGTGATAGTGTTTCAGTTGTTGCAAAACTTCTTTTGCATTTATCTCAAAACATGAATTTTGTAGATACGTCGTTATGACTCTAAACCCCCGCATTAGGAACTGTACTTTGATCCAGGAAGGTACAAGATTAAGTATTACTGAAGGTTTTACTGTGTGGACGGCACTCGTGCATTTAGCAAGCGAAGTACTTCTGTTTGCTCACACGAATCTTGTTGGTAAAATTTCGCGGGGAAAAAAACATAGACCACTTTAACAAGCACACTAATATTTACCTAATATTCATATTATTTACACTATGTACACTAGAATACGCTTTTTTTTACTATTTACACTATGATAAAAATGTAGCCATACATGATCAAAAATTATTATTATTATTATTATTATTATTATTATTATTATTATTATTATTATTATTATTATTATTGCATTATTATATACATTATTGTGTACTGTAATGCAATTTCATAATGCTATAGCTAATTATTTCGTTAACTCAGCTGTTTTGTTAACCCTGTGGCCTATCGTAAATATTGTAACTTTTTAAAACAAAACGAGATTGTAACTTTTATTTAAAGCAACAATAATCACTTTCTACAATTTAATTCTATTCCCGTCAACAATGGGATTTGCACTCCACACAGCAACACAGTATTCGTTATTGCACTCCACAGACGATAATGACAATTTACTTGGATTATTGAGAACAACAATGAACTGTTAATCTTAACTAATGTTCACAAAGCACTATTTACAAATCAGAACTGTCAGTTCTCAGTTCACAGTTCGTTTGCCTTGGCTAATTCTTCTAGCTCAGTCACTCGAGTTCACAGTATCTCGAACCCCAGACCTTCAGAGACAATCCGAACTCAGGTCCCCCAACTGCGGTCCACTGCACTCAAAATCAGGACTTCCGGCTCCACAGTTACGGACACAACTCAAGTCGAACTCCGGTCTCGAAGCTGGCTTCACTGCTATACAAGGCTGGCTTGCTGTCCAACGATTACAACAACACTGACTCAAGTTCACTCGCGTGTTGTATTTATAACTAAACCATAGTTTCTGGAGAGTTCGCGGTCGGTCGACAGATACCTAGAAGATAACGCCTATCCAGAGTTCTCTGGATTTCTCTCCTCTCTGCCGCGGTCGCTCTCTCTCCTCTCCTCTCTACGCCACAGCACATGCCACAGGAAACAGATGCGCGCGCAACCTGCGCCGAACCACGGCCGACCTTGTAATCCTTCTGCCGGTCGTGAGATCGTATCCCAGCTCTGTCACAATATTGTTTTCTTAATGTTTTCTGAAATCAGTAAGGTATGCTTATGAAACTCAGTGACTTTGTCTAATAATGCAATATACGTTTGTGATTTAAAAACAATTTAAAATTTTCAAGTAGATTTGTCATAGTTTCTAATTGTTACTTGTGTAACGTTAGTATGAATATGACCCAACATAAGATTTTATTACTTCCTAATGTGGTATTAATACTTTTCTAGAAATTGTGTTATGCTTTTATTTTAATGTGTAGAAATTCAATTATCAACAATCAGTTACACTAATTTACAACAGTGAACTAGTTTCCTATTATTTTTCTGAAATAATTCCTTTTAAACTGTTACATATTACCTGAATAAATATTGCATTGCTGTTACACAGTTTGAGTTCAGACACCATGGTGGAAAGACCATTGAGTAATGCTCAGTTAGTATCAATTGTGAATTCCTCCGATAGTTTAGACATTTAGAGTCTGTTTCAGAATTTGAACATAATGTAGACTAAGTTGTGAATCTGAAAGTGAAAGTGATGACGATTCTGACAGTCAATAACCAGACAATATTGTTCAGTCAATTCTTTCAAAAAACAACAGATGGTCAGTAATACTACTCTACAACATTTTTTATGTATCTGCTTACAATGCGTACGTCTTGTGGACTTCGATAGACCCAAATGGGAATGCAAACATATTGACTTGAAGGAGATTATTCTTAGAGGAGCTTGAAAAATCACTCATAAAAACATATTTAATCGAAAAAGCACTTTCCAAGAACACAGAAAGCATTTAGAATTGTAAAGAACATTAAATAAACCTGAAAATATGACTAGTGTACCAGTATCAGAGTCTACAACAGGAAAAACTACAAAACATGCATGCTGTAAGTTCTGTCCATCAAGCAATGACAATAAAACTAACATTTTGTGTGGAAATTGCAGCAAATATATTTGTAAAGGTTATGTCACATACTTCTGTCTAAAATGTAAGCAATGAGAAAGAATTCTGTTACAAGTGTACATCATGTGATGTCACATGCTTGTGTCCAAATTGTAAGCAATGAGAAAAAATTGTGTTATAAATGTGTCTCATGTGATGTCACATACTCATATCCAAATTGTAAGCAATGAAAAAGAATAAAATTGTGTTATAAATGTATTATCATGTATGTAGTTTCTTACGTTACACAAAACATAAGGCAGAAGTTAATAATTATAACACAGCACAAGCATTTGTTCAATTTATAATTTTTCAATGTCTAGTGTTACAAGTAGACATTTGAGTAAAATAAATATATTTATTCAATTATTGTTCTTAATTTTTAATAAGAAAGTACGAAAATAACAAATGAATAATACAACAAAATAAAGTAACACAACTGAATAATAGTAAAAAACAAAATAATATAAGATCATAAGGAAACAAATAAAATAAATAATAATAATAATATTAACAATAACAATAATGATCAACTACGTTATTGAAGTAATGCAAATGATCACAAATATGATTTTGTAATTTTATATGCAATTTTAATAGGTAGGGTCATATTGACCCGAACAGTAGCCAACATGCGTATAGTAAAATCTAACAGAACAGCAGGGTTAATAGTGAATAATAGTGCATAAAAGAACTGTCCGAAAATGACTATTTTCAAAAGCAGATTATCAAAAAAACTGCTTTTCGTCTCTAAAATATGATCTTTCTTCAATATTTGTAGAATAGGATTGTTATTTTTACCATATTAATTTCCCTTCGTTATTTTCATCATTTCTTTGATAGGTACAAACTATCTTATTGAATATTAAATTGTAATTGTTTAACTCTTGGAATTAATGTAACTAAACACATTATAGATTCTGCGGTTACTACTACTACTACTACTACTACTACTACTACTACTGACACCGTCGCTACCTCTGCTACTACTAGGCCTACTATTACTATTACTACTACTGCTACTACTATTATTATTATTATTATTATTATTATTATTATTATTATTATTATTATTATTAGTATTATTATTATTTCATTTTCGTGCGTTATTGTTATTTATATTTACTATGTATTTTTATACTGATTTAGTGGAAGAGAAGGCTCAAATCATTTTCTCCTTTGTAAATTTTACTATTTCTACGAAATTTAAAAGAGATTTGACATTCAAATATCAAGAAAAAAAAACGTAGTTCCATTATATTAAACACGTTGAACAATGCATTCTTGAGTTCAATGATTTGATAATGTTTCTTTGCAAACATCCACTTCTAATTAAACTTATTACGAGTATAAACAGATCCTCAATGTGTTACATTTTGGGAATTTTCACTTTGGACGTCTCTGTTTACTTGACCTTTTAATCACTTCCTAAGAAGGACATTTCAGGTACATATTTGGATCTTTTCGTTTGCACATTGTCTGTGGAAAGTTTTCTTGCATATGCGCAAAAGCTCTCCAAGTTTTAGTTCCTACCTTAGTAATAATTCTCAACGTGAGCATCATCCGCAGTTCTGCAACATTAAAACGAAACTCCATTTCCCTCCAAATACGCTGAATCACGTCAGCCGTGATGATTTCTATCGCCTCGGTGATGCTCCCTTTCAGGTGAAGTATGTTATTCCATATTTTGCACATTACCACATGAACAAAATCGTGGGTGTGAATGATGCAAATACTACATGATCATGCATTAGCCAGCGTTACACATTCACTTTTGGGGCGTCATGAATTTATTCGTGGTTCTTGATTGGTTACTGTAACGATCAGTGCAGTCATTAATGTAGAATGCTGAATCCATGAAATTGTTTTATCCTCGTAAGTCCTGAAAGTGTAGTATACTGTAGATCTACCATACTTCATATATGATTATGATATAAGATGTATGTACATAGAGCCGAAGTATAATCTAATGTAGAGTCTACCTGCATTTGTGCCCTAACTGTAATCTGCAGAATTTTTTCTGCATTTTCTTCATGTCAATTACTTTTTTTGAAGTGTAGAATTACATTTAACTTTAAAAATAAAACAACAAATATCTCAGGACTCAGAAGCTTAAGTAGTTTTTTGACGTAGAACTACATCCTTCTCCTCACTAAGTATGAGGGTTAACTTGAGAAATGACGTCACATAAAAATCCAACCGCCTTTCCCCTTGTTATCCTTGTATTCCCCTTATACTCCTTGCACTACGTTGTTTCTTTCTATTTGTCTTGTTCCCCTCGTCTTTCTCTTGTTCTTATTGTGTTACCTTGTATTCTTCTTGTTCATCTTGCATTCCTCTTGTTCTTCTTCCATTCTTGTTCTCTTTGTATTTATCTTGCTCTCTTTATCTTCCTCTTATTCGCCTTGTATTCCTTTTATTCTCCTTGCATCTCCGTTCTTCTCTTTGCATTTCTCTTTTTTCTTGGCTTCATCTTGTTGTTCTTTTACTCCTTTTGTTCATCGTACATTCCTCTTGTTAAACTTGTATTCGCCTTGCTCATCTTGCATTTCCCTTGGTCTCCTTGTATTGTCCTCGCCTGGCTAACGACACCTACAAAACACTGCGGCTCGAGCATCCACATGGTCTTCGTAAGAAATTTCGACATCTTACGTTGCAGTCACCACATACAATGCTTCTCAATTAATCAACCTGTTCTTGCCTTATAAGAGTCCATTGAATCATTAGAGTGCCGTGATTTGTCGTCTAATAAGTGGTTATTCCATTCAGAGACGTAATTTCGTTTCATTTCCCGCACACCCATACGTAGCTCTACGTAGTAAAGCTATGCACCAAAATAATGTTTAATTTTAAGCTTCACTTAAGCACGTCTAGGGCCACTACTATTATATTCCTTATACTTCTGATTTTCCAGTTCACGATAAACTCACAATAGCTCACTTTCCAGATAACATTTCAGTTCTCAGCAAAGACACTGCTGAAATGGCACCTAGGCAAGTTCAAGACTTCTGTGAAGATACTTATATTTACTGCAACAATTGGAGAATTATTATGAATCCTCTGAAATTAAAGTTGCCACCTTTACTAACAAGAAGAATGTGTTTTATCACCCAATAGCATTGGGAGGAGTCCCTGTTTCAGAATCTCAGTCTGTTGGATATCTTGTCCTCACTCTTGATACCAAACTAACATTGCAGTGTCATATTTATGAAATAGTTTAAAAAATGCAGACATCACATCTATAGACTGAAGCACATAATGCCACACAAATCAGCACTAACAATAGAATATAAACGGATCATATATACTTCATTAATCAGACCTATCCGGAAATTTGGCTGTTTAATTGGAGTTCTGCTTCTCACAGCTAAATTAATAGAATGCAAACCATCCAAAATCGATATCTTAGATTAATAACAGGCGCACTCTGGTATGTGCGAAACACCGCAATAGCTACAGAAGAATACAGAGTTCTTTCGATGCCATGAAAATTCTCTAATCCGGCAAATTCCAGGAAATAACCCACCTACTCCTCCATTTCGAAGATTAAAAAGCAAAAGACACACAGATTTAATATTGTAAAACTGTTGTAAAATTCAATAATTTCAAGGGAAAAATTGTTCCGGGACCGGGTATTAATCCCGGGACCTTTGGCTGAACGCACCAACGCTCTACCAACTGAAATTATTGAAGTCTGCTTCACAGGGACCTTTACCTGGAAGCTAGATTTGCATGTTCTAAATTGCTTTATGTCAGGACCATCACAGGATGGATCCCCGTATAAGCTCAACTGTAATGTACCTACATTTTATACAATAAAGTTTTCTTGGAATAAAAAAGACTTAAGCAAGTGATTCGTGAATGGATACATCTGCAACTATAAAATTTCATTTCACTTTTCAATCGAATTTTGTACACTTAGCAATCGTACGCCTTCGCTAGCCTTCAAAAAGCCCTGAACTCAAGACTCATGGATATCTTCCAGTCAAAACACATGAAAAAGAACATGTTTTATTAGAAGAAAATTATTAACCTCCTTCACCTGAAGAAAGAGAATCACGAAGCGATAAGCATAATGCTGCTAGGATTCAGCATAGTTAAATGGAAATCGAGTATCGTATTCATGCCTTTTGAGCTATACGTTGTGACCACAATTAAACTCATGAAATTAGAAAACAGAACATGGAGAGCTTTTACACATTTTAAAATAACAATTTAATTTGTTTCTTTGTTTTCCTAGTTAAATGGATTTCAAATCCAAGACATTTTGTGTAATGAATACACTTTGAAAGTCAATGTATTAAATAGCAGAATATACGCATGCATTTATGCATTTTAATTACTGAAATATGCATAAAAATAATATTTTCAGAAACCAATACCAGAAAACAGGACATTATCCTGTGACTGAAAATCTCAGATTATAAACCAACCCCAGAAGAATTGCAAAGAACTGTATCCTCTCAGTTTTGAGAAGAACGAGTGTAGGAATGAAGCGACTACCAGATATTAGTGATTGTGAGGACTGAATAGATAGGGCGTTGGAGAGGTTATAGCGAAGAAGAAGAGTGCTAAAAAGTGAGTGCAGAAAAGTTAGGGGTGGCAAAAGTGTAAGAAAAGGAACAGAGAAGAAAGTGTTAGTGTAAGAAGATAGGGTAAGAGTGTAATAAGATAAACTATCAAACAATGAATACAATGATATCTGAACAAATGTGAAGTGGAATCAGAGGGAAATTGGAAGTGTAATTTAAGTGAACTAGATATTTGATGTTTTTCAATGTTTTGGATTGGGAGTAGTAGCAGGGGTACTATAACTGTAGGAGTATTATCGAAATAAATATATGGATAGGGGTAATAAAATAGGAAATTTAGGAAGGGAAGGGAAACAGTCTAGGTAGGAGGGAGAGAATAGAAGAGGATAGAGGGGGAAGGACATATAGCAATTCAGTCATAATAGCACATTAGAAAGCAATCAAGAAATTCTCGGCAAAGAATATCTTAATAGAAAAGAGTTATATGTATTAAAGGGATGGTGGATCGAAAAACAGAAATGTGAAGGTCCACCATAACTGTGAATTGTAAAGTTGTATGACAAATAAATATCAATATCCTCTCAGTTTAAAAACTAGCTCGTTTTCACGCACTTGACAGTAGATACATCATTTCACCATCATTAGTGAAAGATTAATATTAAGTTTTTCATATTTGATTTTTTTTTTTTTGTTATTTTAAAGCTATTTTCACCGCAGACTTGTTAACATATTTTAATATAAAGTGAAAAAGAATTCAGACGTTTATCCAATCACATTAATCAAGCAAATGTTAACGCAGCAAAAAAATCAAATTAATAAATTAAAATTATTATATCGAATTCTGCACATGTTACTTGCAATCAGAAACTTCCGTGAGTCTAATGACGTTGTTGATAGAAAAAAAAAACAATCATCGGAGTAACCTCATCTCTGCTGCCTTATTTCTGTTCAATTGTTTTATGACAAGTGTGCATAGTCTCAGGGCAAATTAAAAATGTTAGATGATAGGCAGAACAATTGTCTTAAATAGTAAGAGTTTAGTAGGAAGTTTGAAGTTATGATGGATAAAATAAAATTTATAATTCCGTTCAAAACGATCAGCAAGGCACATGAACAACAAAATTCAACAAGGAAGCAGAAGACAGAAATGAAGACGATGTGGAAATTGAAAAGCAATAATCATCCATATTGTGGTGCTATTTTACAGTGGGAATCACTTCACACAATCCTATGGATAACTGTATTATTTGGGAGCGTCCCAAATTCTCTCATCACCTTAGAAATCTCTAATTTTCGACACGTGCAATATACTATAAAATCTCTCTGCCTTCCATTAAAATACACAACCATTTCCAATAATATCTGAGAAACTCGTGGGGAAGTGAAAAGGTTGGAGAAACCCTCATCTATGTCCTTTTTGCGTATACTGCCTCATAAGCAAATGCGAAGTAAGGCTTTGTGCGTCAGTGGTGAATTTTAGGCTACCAGCGAGAGGCGAAAGTTCGTAAAAGATATGATGTCCGCCTGATAAACCCGTCATTGACTTCCTGCCTGCTCGAACCACACCAAAACATTACTGTCTCAGTCGGGGAAGATGGAGTGGGGAGTTAAGAGGTGGTCTGCAGTGACTAAATAGAGTTAATAATGCCCAGGCCTGAATTAGAGGATCTGGAATAGAATTTATGACAGAGTCTGGAAATAAATCTATCTTGGGCCTACTGACAAAGCGGGAAAAGCATGGTGAGCGTTATACTTTGTGCTGAGGGTACTAAGAAAAGGACCTGGTAAATCCAAAGACATTGCATATAAGTCACTAGTTTGTCCAATAATGGAATATGGTACTGCATGTTGGATCCTTACAGATTAAAATATATTGGAAAAGATTCAAAAACGGGCTGTCAAGCGTTGTCGTAATAATTCAAAAGTAAAATGAGACACACTCACGGACAGGAGAACGCGACTTCGATTATGCGCAATATTCAAAACATACAGAGGTGAGTCTGTCTGGAGAGAAATAAAAATACAAGGCGCATCCAGAAAGTAAGTTTCCCGATTTTTTCCCCTTGAAAGTAAACGTAATTAGCCGTGTCAACTGCGCATGCGTAACATATCTATGACGTATAAATCATATGCCAGCCGAACAGGTCCCGCCTGGTGCCAGTAGCGTGGCAGCATTGGTCCGAAATGGAAGCTCTTATTCCTTCTCCCGCCGCCTGCGAGGTTCGGTCGGTGATAAATTTCTTTAATGAACAAAGCATTGCGCCAATTGAAATTCATCGGCAGCTCTGTCAGGTCTATGGGCCGAACATCATGAGGAAGCAGATGGTGTAGGCAGTTCCGAAGGTCGTCAAACTGTCCATGATGAAGAGCGCAGTAGGCGACCGTCCCTCATCAATGATGATCGTGTTGAGCTGGTGCGGCAGTGCATCATGGAGCTGAGCAGCCATTTTCCGCAGATATCGCGATCCTTTTTGCATGAGATTGTCACTAAGCACCTGCTGTTCAAAAAAGTGTGTGCCAGGTGGGTGCCGAAAAACCTGACACCCGAACGCAAAATGCAACGTTTAGGTGCAGCACTGACATTTCTGCAACGGTATCACGATGACGGCGACGAGTTCCTAAACAGGATCATCACGGGCGATGAGACTTGGATTTCGCACTTCACCCAGGAAACCAAGCAGCAGTCAATGCATTGGCGGCATAGTGGATCTCCGGTCAGGACGAAATTCAAACAGACGCTGTCGGTACGGAAAGTGATGTGCACGGTGTTCTGGGACAGGAAGGGCATTCTGCTCATTGATTTCCTTCCAAGAGGTGAAACAGTGAACGCTGACCGTTACTGTGAAACACTGCGAAAGTTGCGATGTGCCATTCAAAACAAGAGGTGTGGAATGCTTACTACAGGTGTTGTGCTCCTCCATGACAATGCTCGTCCACATACGGCTCGGCGCACAGCAGCTGTTTTGACGGAATTTGGCTGGGAGTTGAGGTAGAACCAAATAGTAAGAATAAAAATATTCGAGATTTATATAAGGGTATAAAGGAATTTAAGAACGGATATCAGCCAAGGGTAAACGTGATCAAAGATGAGAATGGTGACTTGCTTGCAGACTCTCATTCAATCCTAAACAGATGGAAAAACTATTTTGCGCAACTACTAAATGTACATAGGCCAAATAGAAATTATCGGGACGAAATTGAAACACAAACTGCTGAGTCATTTATACCCGAACCCACGCTTTCAGAAGTCGAAATTGCGATAGAAAATCTGGAAAAGTACAAGTCTCCAGGTATCGATCAAATTCCAGCAAAATTAATACAACAGGGTGGAAGTGCATTATATAGCGAAATTTATAAACTTGTACTTGCTATTTGGGAAAAGGAAATTGTACCAGAACAATGGAAGGAGTCCATAATTATACTTATTTTTAAAAAGGGGACAAAACCAATTGTGGTAACTTTCGAGGAATATCACTTTTGTTGACGTCGTACAAAATTTTGTCCAATATTCTTTTGAGAAGATTAACTCCGTACGTAGATGAAATTATTGGGGATCATCAGTGCGGTTTTCGGCGTAATAGATCGACTATTGATCAGATTTTTTGTATTCGACAGATAATGGAGAAAAAATGGGAGTGTAAGGGTACGGTACATCAGTTATTCATAGATTTCAAAAAGGCATATGACTCGGTTAAGAGGGAAGTATTATATGATATTCTTATTGAATTTGGTATTCCCAAGAAACTAGTTCGATTAATTAAAATGTGTCTCAGTGAAACATACAGCAGAGTCCGTATAGGTCAGTTTCTATCTGATGCTTTTCCAATTCACTGCGGGCTAAAGCAGGGAGATGCACTATCACCTTTACTTTTTAACTTCGCTTTAGAATATGCCATTAGGAAAGTTCAGGATAACAGGCAGGGTTTGGAATTGAACGGGTTACATCAGCTTCTTGTCTATGCGGATGACGTGAATATGTTAGAAGAAAATACACAAACGATTAGGGAAAACACGGAAATTTTACTTGAAGCAAGTAAAGCGAAGTTTGGAAGTAAATCCCGAAAATACGAAGTATATGATTATGTCTCGTGACCAGAATATTGTACGAAATGGAAATATAAAAATTGGAAATTTATCCATCGAAGAGGTGGAAAAATTCAAATATCTTGGAGCAACAGTAACAAATATAAATGACACTCGGGAGGAAATTAAACGCAGAATAAATATGGGAAATGCGTGTTATTATTCGGTTGAGAAGCTCTTATCATCCAGTCTGCTCTCCAAAAATCTGAAAGTTACAATTTATAAAACAGTTATATTACCGGTTCTTCTGTATGGTTGTGAAACTTGGACTCTCACTCTGAGAGAGGAAAATAGGTTAAGGGTGTTTGAGAATAAGGTGCTTAGGAAAATGCAGTATTTGGGGCTAAGCGGGATGAAGTTACAGGAGAATGGAGAAAGTTACACAACACAGAACTGCACGCATTGTATTCTCCACCTGACATAATTAGGAACATTAAATCCAGACGTTTGAGATGGGTAGGGCATGTAGCACGTATGGGCGAATCCAGAAAAGCATATAGAGTGTTAGTTGGGAGACCGGAGGGAAAAAGACCTTTAGGGAGGCCGAGACATAGATGGGAGGATAATATTAAAATGGATTTGAGGGAGGTGGGGTATGATGATAGAGACTGGATTAATATTGCACAGGATAGGGACTGATGGCGGGCTTATATAAGGGCGGCAATGAACCTTCGAGTTCCTTAAAAGCCATTTGTAAGTAAGTAAGTTGTTTGATCATCCACCCTACAGTCCTGATCTTGCTCCCAGCGATTTTCACGTTTTCTTGCACCTCAAGAAATTCCTGTCCTCCGGTGAGCGTTTTGGCAACGACGAAGAGCTGAAGACGTCTGTCACACGCTGGTTTCCATTCACAGGCGGCAGAGTTCTACAACAGAGGGATACAAAAGTTGATGCCATGATACGACAAGTGTCTCAATTCTGATGGTGGCTATGTTGAAAAATAGCTGAAAAATTGCTGTACCTGTTGCCAATAAATGTTTTCCTGAAAGTGTGTGTTTTTATTTTAAATAGGGAAACTTAATTTCTGGATGCGCCTCGTAGGTTGCAGCCGCCAAATTACTCTTCAAGGAATGACCACTCACATAAATTGAGGGAAAGTAGACAGAGAACGGATACTGGAAAGCTTTCTTTTCTCAATCGTATTATCAGGAACTAGAATGCTTTACCTGCAGACTTACTAATACCAATAACCAAAAATATATTTAAAAATAGGCTTAAGGACTTTACTAATAGACGGTAGTATATTATGCACATTATTTAAAGGGTGTAATTGATGTTTTGTTATTTGAAGTGTTGTATCAGTGAAATGTGCTGTGTCAGTGAAGTGTGTTGTGTCAGTGAAGTGTGTTTGTGCCAGTGAAGTTTTATAGTTTACAGTGGTAGAGCAAAGTATTTGAACAGTGAAATGTGTCATAGTACCAGTCCAGTGAGTGAGTTGACAGCGAAATGAGTGCAGTGCTGAAAGTTACTTGTGCATGTATGAACATACCATATTCTTGGGTTTTAGTTCGAACTCAAGGTGAAGATACAAATTAGATTTACTTTAAATGTTATTTTAAGTAATAATAATAATAATAATAATAATAATAATAATAATAATAATAATAATAATAATAATTCTTTATTTATAGTAACAGAGTTAAGGCCATAGGGCTTTCTCTTACACTCTACCAGGGGCCCGTTTTACAATCATTACAAATTACAAATTAACAATTTTCAAATAACAAATAAAAGTTTATAAATGCTTGTAAATTGTGATTCACAATGCTATCTTATGTGTTTGTAAAGTTCTTCAAACTTTACAAAATCAGCTCAAGAATTTACAAATACTCATTATTGGTTACACAAAATCGCCAACGACAGTTTACAAAAATCGCTAAGGAGCAGAGCTAAAGTCGCTGAATTTTTACTACTATCGGTATATATTTTTATATTTTGTATTGAAATAGATTATTCTAAGCTTGCTGATTCATATATCACCAACAGAAAATATAAAGTATTGTTAAAGACAATTAAAAGTATTTAGATTTTTATATATTGGCGACAATGGAGTTTCATGTGATGTGATTGGTCGAGTATATCACTACGTCTATGGCTTAAATGACGAATGTTAGCACCAAATTCAGTAAAATAAGTAAATAACAGATTTTTTCCACGTACAAATATGCAATTGATAAAATAATTATGATGTCTAACTACAAAATCAGGTTCATTTTTTGTGTTGATCCAGTAGTATTTATTAATATTGCATCCATAACCTCACAAACATTAGTGACCCCAGCAGCATAAAAATTCTGTGCTATAGTAAATAACATTTTGGTGATCAAAAACCTGCCCCGAATTTAACTCTTTTAACAACATCAACTACCCTGTGGGCACTTTTGCACACTGATATCTTAACGCATGGAACTGACAGTTAGTATGCAACCAATGCAAAACAATACAGTTATCGCTTTGAGGTTAGGGCGTCACTTTTCCCTTTTGGATGTTGGATATGATCTCCCATATCTTGTAGGAGAGATTCCAGCGAAACGGGACTCGAAACGGCTTCAGTATACCGCATAAGTAGTGACGTTATTGCATTATTGAATTCTTTACTTTTGGTGCAGGGAACTTCTTTTTTAAGTGCGAGTATTTATTAAATACAGTCTTCGTATATTAAATACTTACGCGGTATTCTGAAGTATAGCGCGGGACTCATTCGAAACCTTTCATTAAATTCATAAATGATAAGAACGTGTTATTAATTCTTGGCAGGAGAATTTTACGTATGCGTCTTCGTTTGATTAGACCTAAATTCAATATCTTCGTCTCAGTCATTAGAACTCCTTAATAACATCAAAACTACGTTAGTTTAATTCTTAATATTATCCAGTTACTCAAAAATTAATAAGTATTTCTTTATTGTATTTATTCATAATTTGTTGCAATGTAAAACTTTACACATCTCAGACGTATTGTAGAAAATGTGCTAATTTTACAAGTAAAGTTTACACGTTTGTAAAATTACCCTTCATTGTGAAACAGAATACTTGTAAAGTGATCAAAATTTAATTTGTAAAAATTTGATTTCTTTGTAAAGTTCAACATTACAAACAAAGATCGTGAAATAGAAGTTTACAATTTACAAGCAAAGTTTACAATTTACAAAGATTGTAAACATTGTGAAACAGGCCCCAGGTCACAAAGTATACAAGCAGTTAAAATTTAACAAAAAGTTAAAGAATAGAATACTAACATATTACAAAAAATTAATAATAGCATAATAAAATCGACACTAAACAACATGAAAATAATACCATAATAGAAAAAAAGAAAGTAAAATACATTGAAATACATTAAAAGTAACTCATATGGAAAACGTAAGAAAGAATATAACAAAATGGAATGTAATAAAATAAAAAAAAGAAAGGAAATACGAAATTTAAATAAAATTTACAATAAAAAGGCTATGATAATAAATTCATCGGCTGATAAAGAGAACAAAAAAGGGGAAAGAAAGGAAAGAAATATATAGCCTATATTTTTAAAAAACTATCGCAGAGAAAGGGGCTTATAACTGAAAGGAATCTGAATTGAAAAAGTGCAATTTTAATTTATTTTTGAAACTAGACAATGTCCGACAGTCTCTGACATGTTGTGGTAGAGAGTTCCAGAGATGAGCTGCAGAGACGGTGAAAGATGAAAAGTAGAAGGATGTTCTGTGTTTAGGAATGGAGAGTGTGATATGGTGTTATGAGCGACTATCTATTTCGTGATATGAGCACAAATGTTGAAAACGAGAAGCTAAGTAGCTAGGGTTAGAGATTTGAAGAATATTGAAGAGTAAAGTGAGAGAGTGAATACTTTCTTCGCTCTTTGAGACGGGCCCAGGACAGCATATTTAGTGAAGGTGTGATGCGGTCTGATCTACGGACGTTGCAAATAAATCGAACACGTGCAGTATGAATACGCTGTAGTCTGTCAGTCACAGTAATCAAAATGAGGCATCAAGAGCGACTGCATTAAATTCTTCTTGAGAAGAAACGGAAGGAAATTTCGAATTCTTTTTAGTGATCGTGCTTCATTTAATTTACAATGCTCCTTGTTAACTGTATATTATTATTATTATTATTATTATTACTATTATTACTATTATTATTACCATTATTATTAGTATTAATTTATTATTAATTGTGATTATTGAGTGTAATTAGTTACCACGCCCACCGGATATTTACCCATTTGCAGTGTGAATAAATGCATACACATACATACATAAGTGAAATGAAGTTTTAGATAAAATTCAGGGTTACAAAATAATTGGTTTGTGCTTGTTCAGAGGATGCCACGAGAAAGTTCCCGAGAATAAACAATGAAACGTTGTCAACTTAGAGTAATAAGATTACAAGAAAGACTCTAAAACGATTAATAGACAATTGAGACCGGAAGGGATCAACCAATGGGCCAAATTCATGTATATTAATAATAATAATAATAATAATAATAATAATAACATCGAATAGTAAAAGAAGCAAGTGGGTAGGTGTCTACGCGCCCATGTACAGCTGTAATGCGTACTTTTAGCCTGGCTGCCGAATTGGTTGAGGTCCAGATAGGCACTAGGATCATCAGCTTTCACGCGCTTCTGTCGATCTTGAGAAGAAAAGAAGTGGAAAGACAGCCACGTGTCTCACATTAGCGTTGCATAATTTAGAAGGCAGTGGCAGAGTATTTACGAGGTTCTTGGGACTACAAATTAACTGTCGCCGCGGAGTGTGTGCCGGTTTATGGGAGCCTCACCTTGCACAGGGTTGCCAGCAACAATATTATCCCACCTGTTGTTTGTTGTGAGTCTGATGGTAAGGTTTTCACATCACAGCCCGAAGCCTCGTCCGCTTTGAATATGGTTGACCAGCTGCATTACTGGTGCGAGCTTACCGCATGTCGTTCCGGATTTAGCATCTCCTTTCTGTGGTGAATCAATATTCATAGCGACCTCTTTTATTTTTATAATTTTTTGTCGGTGTTAGTTCTGTGTTTAGCAGTTTGCGCCTCGATGTTGTGGTTGTATGTATTGCGATATCCTTGCTACGAGAACACTTTGTTTTCTCTTTGCAGAGAGTGTTCATTAAACGTATTCCTCTGTACTTTAGAACATAAGTGCTGCATCTAAGGTCTAATGTATAATGATTCTATAACCATATAAGGACCCAGTTAATGAACACTCACTTCGTTTTTAATCGTGAACTGCGTTAAATTCAGTTGAAAACACATGAAAAGAAAGGGAAGAGAAAATAAATATGAAAAAGACGAGGTGAAGGAAAGCGCAAAGAAAATAACACAGAACAAATGAAGAAAGACATCCGACAGCGTAATGAAGAGGGAGAAACGAAAGAAGAAAGAGAGAAAATACGAAATGTATGATTAAATGAAAAAAACAGAGCAACAGAAAGAAAGAAAGAAAGAAAGAAAGAAAAGAAAGAAAGAATGGAAAGAAAGGAAAGAAAGAAAGAAAGGAAAGGATAGAAAGTAAGAAAGAAAGAAAGCAATAAAAAAGAAAGAAAGAAAGAAAGGATAGAAAGTAAGAAAGAAAGAAATAAAAGAAAGAAAGAAAACAAAGAAAGGATAGAAAGTAAGAAAGGAAAGAAATAAAGAAAAAAGAAAGGAAGAAAAGAAAGAAAGAAAGGAAAAAAAGAAAGACAAAGAAAGGAAAAGTGCAATGAGGAGACGAAGAAGAAAAGAAGAAAGAAAGAAATGAAAACAAAAGAAGGAAATGAAGGACAAAAGTAAGATAGGAACCTAAATTCGAATTTAAGAAAGTACTGATAAAAAATATCTTATAGTTTATTTAAGGACTCTCGCAATTGCAGAGGTTATATCAGCGTCGCCGGTGTGTCGGAATTTTGTCCCGTAGGAGTTCTTTTACATGCCAGTAAATCTATTGACATGAGGCCGTCGCATTTAAATACACTTAAATACCATTAACCTTGGCCGGGATGGAATATGCAACCTGGAGCACAGCAGGCCAGCGTTATACCGACTACGCTACCAAGACCGACGAAAGAACAGAAGAAAGAGAGAAAAGGAAATAAGTATTTTGATAAATAATGACAGTTTTTTTATTATATTATTAAGAATTGATTATGCTATACTCCCTCCAAAAATTTGATATATAAAATCTTGGTTTTCGCATGTTACCTTCGGTGCTTAGGGCGGGTTTGCTGGAGTGTCGCTGGCACAGTGAAGGTCTCGGTGCATTCTTAACACGAGGACTGTGGAAATTCCACTCAATATGCAGACTTTTTCTTTGGACGTTCCTGTCATGACGTTCTGTGATTCGTCTCTCCCCCCTTGTGTGGTGACTATTAGGCTAAGTCCAATTTCAGTTTTTCCCTTTAAAATCCTCTGAAGTTCCTTCAGTGGAACGGTGGAACTCGGAGTGAGACAGGTAACCAACAAGCTTGGAGTTCACATATTTAGCTTTTCTGAGCTCGAAACTCCCTTGCGTTTTCGAGTACCTTTTTATGTTTTCTCTCGCATTTCCCATTTTCATTCATTCAATTGAGAGTTGAAGTTGGGTTCTTACAGGTTTTCATATCTTACACCTTACACTTTCTTTCGGGAAACCCTTCAGTATAGAGATTGACGATGAATGTCAAAAATTAATGATTAGTTTAATATCACAAAGAACTATACAACTTCATTCCAAATACTCCAGAAACTAATTTACATTAACAAAATAAAATTATAAAATAGTAAAAGGCTTACGTTTCTTTGTCAAATATGCCTCGGCAATAAAACCTCATTTCCCCAATAATTATTACTGTATAGAAAATGTAATGGTCAGCAGCAGGACAGTGACAACGTGATTTCTATGTGCAAGTGTCATCAGAAAAGTATTTTCACGTAATTATGTTTCATTCTATTTTCACACACAGAATAAACACGCCCTCTTTCCGTAGAAAACTAAGCACAAATGATGTACAGCTGTCAAAAAAAAAGTGGCCGCACACGTGAAAAGCGAATATTTTCAAAGTCCACTTCGGGTCGCGGCGATGTTATACGATGCATGTGCTTGTACAAGTAATTCCGTAACTATGAAAGTGTTCCATATCTGCGCCTCGTAGACCAGCGGTAGAGTGCTTGTTTAATGATTCAAAGGTTGTGGGTTCGGGCCTTCTTCAAGTTTTCATTTTATTTTTTAATCTTTCTTTAGCGATGTAAATGCTATTCAAATTATCATTTATATTCAGTTATCGTTCTTTATGGATATCACGTTATTTGTATTTTGTTATCGTTCTTTAGAGATATGAATAAAATTCAAGTCATCATTTGTATTCTATTATCGTTTTATAACGATATGAATAATTATTATTATTGTATCTCCAATGGGGGTTAGCCCTATTTTACATATGTATGTATAGTTTCATACACAAAAAAGATAAGCATAAAGAGAAATGGAAAAGAAAATTAAATTAGCTTACGCGATGTAAACAAAACATAAACAATCCGTAAATTAGGCATTGCGATTGCAAAACAAATATCAGGTATCAATTTGAAACATACAAAAACATTAACAACACACATACGTAACACTTCTATAACACAAATATGCAGCTTTCCGTACCATACATCATAAATTAATATACAATAGTCACACAAACACAAACTATAATTACGACATTGCGACGACATCAAGCATCCCATAACTGACTCACATACATAACAAATCAAGCATCCGTTACAACACATACACTTCAACATAGTAACCACACTTTTAAAAGTTACAAATTTGGCTCCAAGAAGAATAAATAGGACAATGTTACTAATTACTATTCTTCTACAATTTCTTAAATACATCTGTAATAAATCTGTGAAATTCGGATATGAATAATATTCACGTTTTTTATATTCTGTTATCGTTTTTTAGCGATATAAATAATATTCAAGTTATCATTTATATTCTGTTTTCCTTCATTAGCATTATAAAATAATATTCAAGTTATTTATATTGTTATTGTTCTTTCGCAAAATAAATAATCTGTATTTTATGTAAGTAATTATTATAACACAAACATCTTTCTTTGTAAAATAGGTTATTTTATTTAGATAATTAAATACGTATTATATAATATCTTATATCAATTAAACAAACCGATATTTATCATTTATATTCTGTTATCGTTCTTTAGTGATACTGTATAAATAATATTCAAGTTATTTATATTGTAATCGTTCTTTAGCGATATAAATAACATAAATTTAATATTAGGTTTGGAAAAATCCAGTTGCATAATACTGCTATTAGTTTTTCTTTTTGTATTATTACATTACACTATCTTGAACCACAATAAAATGAAAAGGAATAACGAGGAATGAACCTGAGGCGTTGACATCTAAATTTCGATGTTCGTCCGCTGAGCTAAGAGGGCAAAAGTGTGGAAACATTTTCGGAAAAATTGGCCCAATCACAGTCTAAGATTTTCTGATGATTCGTAGAAGCTAGTCCAGGATGCGGGGGGCAAAGGCTAATTGAGATTTCCCGGTCTCTGATCGGGTCAAACATCCTGATAGAATTAATATTTAACCCTTGCCTTGACTTTCGGTGAAGTCCGCAGGACCCAATTAGTCAAATCCACTCTCCTCATCTCCACGACGCTTGGGCCCCCTGGAATTTAATAAGATGCGAAAGAGATAGTGGTGTGCGGAAAGCAACGGGATGTTACCGCATTTAGACCTATCCTTCCCAAGAAAAACTGCAAACATGAACAAAGGAATCTTTTAATAGAAGAAGAAGGATCTTCTGCGGACCTCTGGAAAAAGAACTAAGGAAGAGCCTAGTGAAGTGCTTTGTGTGGAGTGTGGCATTGTATGGGGAAGGAACATGGACATTACGACGAAATGAAGAGAAACGAATTGAAGCATTTGAAATGTGGATGTGGAGAAGAACGGTGCGTGTGAAGTGGACAGATAGAATAAAAAATAAAATTGTGTTTGAAAAAGTGAGTGTAGAAAGAATGATGCTGAAACTGATTAGAAAGAGAAAAAGGAAGTGGTTGGGTCTCTGGTTGAAAAGAATAATAGACGACATTAGGATATGTGGATCATATGCGGACACTAAGAGGAAGGCAGAAAATAGGAAAGATTGGAGATTGCTGGGTTTGCAATGAAAGACCTGCCCATGGACAGAACACTTATGTATGTATGTTCAGAATGCCTGGAATATCGTGTCTAAGAACAGTCGCTATTTGCAAAGACTAGTCGATTCTATGCCCACTCGACTGCAAGATGATCGAGATAATAGGAAGATAGACTAAATATTGAATTGTGGCTTTTTGTTTTGTTTTTTGAATGCTTAATTGTTTGAATGCTTTAAGGCCGACGCCAGTAAATTTGTTTTGTTTATGCCACGAAAGATATTTTTATTGAGAATAAAATCTGTTTTCTTTCCATTTGCAGTCACAATATCATATTGATAAAGTCAATGCATAATACAGTATATTAATGAACCTGATGTTAATTACTAAAATAATCGTAAAAGAGAAAGGAGCCATTATGTATAGTTGTCTCTCTCAAAAACAGAACAAAAAAGAACATAAAAAGCACGAGGTTGTAGTAGAACGCAGGATCTCTCAAATAAGAGGCCCGAACGTTACCATTACGGTATTGAATAACACACAGAATACTTCAATTATAATTGTAGATATCAGGCAACGTGGTCCAACAACATGTAACATCGCCTGTCTCCGAATTGTAGCGAAGATACCCGAAGGGAACTTTGTTTCAGGAGAGCGGCCACTTTTTCTTTTGATAACTGTACACAATGCCGTTTTTCTCAAAAGGATTTGTGTTGTCTACAACTATGGATTGTAGATAGTTGGGCGGAAATAATTGCTGTTCGCTGAAATATCATGTATTTCTATCGGTCGGAATGAAAGATTAAAAAAAAAAAATGCTTTTGAAAGATGAAAGTTCTCACTTCAGAAATGTTTACTTTAAAGTCTAATATTTGTAAAAATATAAACTAGTTCCTTTTCCTACAAAGAAAACTTTCTTTTTGTAACGCGGTGTTTAGGGTTTGTCTTTCAATATTACATAAAAAGTAATGAGACAAATAATGCTTGAAAAATATTTGTGTTAAAGAAAATAAAAAATGGGCATCTTCAACTTCATCAGATGCTACATCTGTCTTGATTCATGCACATACACTCCCATTCATCCTTGTTATATTTCCTTGAAGATCCCATGTCTAATAGAAGAGCTTATTTCCAAAGTGACGTAAATTCAAAATTACTTATTTCTCATTTTTTGCTCTCATGAAATAATTGATAGTTTCCCTCATCTTACAGCAAACGTTTTAGTCTCTTATATCTCAAGTTAAGATATCTGAAAACCGCGTTTATTTTCAAAGTAACGTAATCCAATGTGCATTTATTTGCAATGTGTCTTATATCCATTTTGACTAATCCGCAGGCCCTCTGGACGTCACACGATACGACGCAGGAATATGGCTGCGTAAAGCTGGTAGTGAAATAGTATTGGGGACTTAATAATTAAGTCCCCAATTATAGTGTTTTAGTGTATAGTGGTAAACACTATAGAACACAAAATAAGTCCCCAATACTATTCGTCTACGAGTCTCAAGCAGCCATGGCTAACTTTGAAGAAGATGTAGAACATCTGTTTGGACGCATTTCCAGCGAAAAGGCACATACACCAATTCACAAGATGAAAATAGAGAGAAAATGCGGAAATGTGCCATTGCTAGGCTACTGTGTTTTTATATGCTGACTGAGGACGTTTTCATACATTATTTTATGAAGAACACGCAAATTTGCACAAGATGCGTTCATCAAAAATGCAATTCAAGTGCGAAGAGCTATTATCTGTGCAATTCAAACTGGCGGATCAAGGTCACGTGCAAACGTAAAAAAGCACAAACCACGCACAAGTCACTGAACTAAAAACTGTGCACTGAAGGACAGGCAATTCCGGCTGTAACAGGTGATTTTAATTGAGGGAACGGTCCAGGATTGGGGTAAGCACACGTGGCAAATGCAGTCCATTGCTTGACATTGAGCCGCCAGTTTGAAATGCACAGATAATAGCAAAGTTGCTGATCAGTTTGTCATTACTATAAACATAACATTACCTGTGACGGGACATGTTTACATCGCGGATTTGGAAGAGTCGAAAAGATGCTGCGGAAAACCGATAGTGTCCTTTTGCCTACTGAACGAAACAATAGTTTTGGAAAATTTGGCACTGTATAATTTTATTATGTTCTTGGTAAAGACTGGCACCTCTACACAAAGAAATTCTGTGCTAGGGAGAATATTAAATCGACACAGGATTGTAATATCTCTGAGTTGGAATCTATTGAGATAAGTGGAAACAAAGTGTTCTGCAAACGCATATATTCAGAGATGTGAGGGTGTTTTTGCACATAGCTGAAGGGGGGTATAAAATGCTCATGTCTCAAGCCTAGACAAGAAGATATATATATATATATATTATTTTAATGTACCGAAGTGCATACGATGTTTCCATGCAGATATTCTGTGTCATCGTAACATGAAAGAGTAGTGGAACGGAGAAAAATTCTCTCCGGCACCGGGATTTGAACCGGGTTTTCAGCTGAAATCCCGGTGCCGGAGAGAATTTTTCCCCGTTCCACTACTCTTTCATCTTAGGCAAGAAGAGTTAGACATACTTCCACGACGAAATATTTGTCACGTTCGGTAGCTTTTGAATAACGCTAATCATTTAAAGGTGGTCGCTCCATAGTTTCTAGCATGCTGCATTTAATTCATCCAGTGAATTCTGTCAACAAACAAAAGATTCAGCGGAAACATTCAGATGCGTGACCACTGAAAAACGTTAAAGCGGAATCATGTAATAAAAAGCTAATTTCTGCGGGTTGGAAATGTGGAATGAATGATATTAATCAATTTTCTCTCAGATCAACAAAAAACTAAAGCATTGCAATAAGTAATAGATTAGTGTTTTAAAAAGCCAAGTGAAAGAAGCCACAGGATTCAAGGTTCAGAAGACATGAAAAATAAGACCAAAGACATCAACCTTCGTAATGACAACGCCCGTCTTCATAGCGCAAAAATCACACAAGATATCCTCAAAAAACTTGCTGCTACATCCTCCGTATAGCCGAGGTTTATGTTGGCGTATAGTTCAACATTGACTTACATTGAGAAAAACTGATTTCGATAGCAAGTTACGATATCGAATTTGGATTTCTCTTCTCGTCTGTTTACCAAAATTTCTTTCCAGAATTTAATTTAATATGTTATATTTCACTAAATTTCTCTTAACGTTTATTTTTTGTTCGAACTGTGAAATATGGCTTACCAAATATACGAAATCTGTCAGGAGTCAAATAATTTTGTTCATTATCAATATATTCTTTTTTTTACTCTGAAAAGTATTTTACTATTTACTGTCTTTGACTTAGCTATATTTTCTGAGAAGTTCATGCTATATTGTATGAGAATGAACTCAAGTTTGAAAACCCGCAATTGCAAGCCATCTTCATAATATTCTACCAACAGTATAAGTTGTCTTAAAGAATGGTTTGTAACATTGTGTTCCTGTCTATAGATACGTAATTTCTGGCGACTTCAAAGTTTTCTATCCCTGATTTATTTTAAAGTATAAAATGACTAGTAAAGTATAAAAACCACAACCTTGCCTGAGTCCTTTGTTAAAGGTTAATGTTATTGTTTCATGTTCTAATGTGATTTTCAATAGTTCTAACGTTCTTCAATGAAGGATTTTCACTGAATTAAACAAATTATTTTTCGCTGATACTGTTCTATGACTTCCCATAATTTGTGATTTTACGCAGTCATATGTTCAAAACAATAATAATAATAATAATAATAATAATAATAATAATAATAATAATAATAATAATAATAATAATAATGTTTATTATCATTTCCGTTTATTTAGCCAGTACACGTAATACAGCCTTAACACTAATATTAACTTCATTATTATTCAGAATTATGTAATTTGGTTAAATTAACAATATGCAATGTAATATGCCCGGCCCCGGAACAATTTTTCCCTCGAAATTATTCAAATCAACTTTACAATACCTGAAAGCTTGACTTGCATAATACACGTCACTATTCGTTAACAGAACACCACAATTTAAGCCACACAGAGTTAGTGTGCACTCAATGTTGGTTGCTTGACGGTTGTCAGCCCACTTTGAGGTCTGTGGATATAGAGGGAAAAATTGGATGGGTTCCTGGTAGAGTTCCCAGGTAGCTCAGTTGGTAGAGCGTTGGTACGTTTAACCGAAGGTC
Source organism: Periplaneta americana (assembly GCF_040183065.1). Lineage (NCBI taxonomy): Eukaryota > Metazoa > Arthropoda > Insecta > Blattodea > Blattidae > Periplaneta > Periplaneta americana. Next base: position 92,369,661 of record NC_091119.1, read on the forward strand.
CGTGTTCGATTCCCGGCCCCGGAACATTTTTTTCCTCGAAATTATACTATGTAATATGTTTGCACATCTTACTCACAAGGGACTCGCCAGATCCAGATCATTACTGAGTCAAGGGAATTTTGGGCATGAAAACATAAATTATTATAGCGAAGTAAAGAAATAATTATGCGAAATAATTTGTCGATATTGCTGTTCGCACAACCCATTGCGTATATAGTGAACGATGAAAGTGTGAGCTAGCCTATGTAAATGACTTTCTCTCTAAAGACTTCCTGATGGCAGCAGCAGATGACCTGCACTCCACACAGCCGTTTTATCGGGAAGTGGTAAAGATGGCGCTGGCTGTGTTTGTGTGCAGGTCATTAAATTAGCCGATAAACTGCTCCCATTTGATAGCTAGCGGGCCTCGCATTAGCGCCCCGATGTGACCAGCGGTCTCGCTATTACCGCGATATGATTTAAGATGGCAAGGAGCATTAGGCGGCAATGAGTTAGAATATTGCAGAGCCAGGAAGGGGTTTTAAAATTAAATTTAATGTGTTTTACGCTGTGTAATTGCACGGTTTCTGCAATTTTTCGTGATAATTGTTTTATAAAGGCAGGACTTTATAAACACAGAGTCACACATTGCAACAACAAAATAAATTCGTGGTAGTTGTAGAATTAGGAATTTTAGCTTGGGCATATTACATGCGTAGCAGATAATCGTCTTTGATACAAAAATTGTTGTAGCAATTATAGTTTTCCAATGATTCATAGCCAGTAATTAGCCTATTGAAAAAAAATTAGTATAAACGATGCCATTATTATACAGATTAGTATATTTTCTGAATGTATGCTGGAAATATGGACATATATCTGAAAGAAGCCGTTATTGTTCCAATTTTAAGAAAGAGATAGAAGGAAATGTGACAACAGCTACCGAGAAATAAGTTTACTGCATATCAGATATAAAATTTATTCCAGAATTATTACACAATTTTAAATACAATTATTGTAGACACAGGTTTAATGTAAGAACAAATCGATTTTATGAAAAAACAGCTCTTTTGTACATTTTCATTTCAACATATGGGCTATTCCGTATGAAATCGATCAGTAAAAAATCTCGCATTTTTATACTCTAATTTTTCAATATTTATACAAGGTGCTGAGGAGAGTGCATTTGCAAAAATATACTATCGAAAGTCAAACGTTTCCGTATTGTTGAGCGACAAATTTAGCGTATTTTAGAAAAACAAGCCTCTTTCAGCGCTCAGAACTCTGGAACCATTTACTGCAGAACATTGAACGAGAGCTCATTTTGAAGCTGACATTTGGTAGGTTATGATAAGAAGTAATCCTTATTTTTATTGTATACAGAGAGACTGATAATCTGACTTTACTTACTTTTAGGCTTTTTGCCCATTTGTAAAAATTAAAAAATTATTGAGAAAAAACCTTGCATTATTAAGAGGGATTCGGAATTGTTTGCTTAGTGTCACGGGAATAAGTTTCGGGGTAATAAATAGATTATATTCACACGCCTAGACTTGAAAGGCCCAACACAGCAAGCACTGGCCCAGAGATGAAGATAAGCGAGCTTTGGGCGTCATTTTACTCCTGTGTTTATGAAAACCTGTGATAAAGCTAGACCAGCTATGCGCTATTAGACGAAACATCAAATGTTTATGTCTCCTGGCCTCGCTAGCCTAGGCTAGTTCCCGCCTCACAGTCAGCTGGTTAGCTCACGCGCGTACTATTTATTTTCTTTATTTGATTTTTAAATAGTTTCTTATTAACGTTGCACCAGGAAAAAATATGTGTTTATTTGTACTTTCAATGCGGAATCTAACCATATATTTTAAAAATATTTTTTCGTGGGCAAAGGTGTTTTAATTAAGAAAAATCTAAATTTCTCCATTTCAATAAAAAGTAAGAAAAACTGTTTACGTGTCAATATAAACTTTAACTTTTCAGCATCAAAATAAAACATGATTTTGATCATTGGGTGAAAGGGTTTCGGAGCCACAACAGTTTAAAGTTGCTAATTTTATGAAAATACGATAAATTAAAATATTTTTAATTTAAACACTATGACGTTCTGATGCCTCAAACTTTGCACAAAGCATTGTATCATAGTTGTCTACAGACAGAAAAAGTTTCATTGTATTTGAAAATTGCAAGGTCAATTTTCTCTATATTTCGGCCAATTTGAGATGGAATAGCCCACATAGAGAAATACAGACAATACAGGGTGTTAGAAAACGTATCCAATATTTTAGGAGATGATAGTATGCATCAAAACAAGAAAATAAAATCTAATAATCATGGGTCCTACAACACATACTTTCTGAGATCAGAACACCTGTTCATAGGAGGTGCTCAATGTGACGTACATTTATGGCAGTGCATTTCTCTGCCTTACAATACAGCAGACTACCAGATAATCATACCGTATTTAACACCCCTGGCATGGAATAATGATACGTCGCAAGGAATACTGAAAACCAAAGTCTGGTTGCGGATATGAGTGGGGTTAAGCAGAGATGGTGTTATGAATTTACGTAATCAGCATGTGTAGGCTGATGAAAATTCCCATACAGTTGAAGAAACAAGGCGTCAGCACCGATTCTCAATCAACTTATGGGCAGGCGTTCTTGGCGATACTAGGACCATACGTGCTACCATAGAAATTAACTGGGCATCGTTATCAGGACTTTCTTATCAACATATTAAAACAAATTTCAAAAAGTGCGTGATTTCTTACTAAATATTTTCTAGATGAATGCTGTGATGATAATTAAGTATTTAGAACTAGAGAAAATTGTCAGATAATATATTATTGGAGTAAAACAGCTGATAAAAGACAAAACAAACGAAGATCTTTAGTTTCAGATCTTATGGATTACAATAATGACAGCGATCGAGACGAAACATATAGCCTGTCCTAAGATCAGAGAGTGAAAGCAATCTGGAGGAATTAATATATAAGACAAGAAAAAAAAAAACAGCAATTATCAAAGTCTCCCATAATGGTTCACATCTGCAACAAGAGCACATATTGAAAACTGTTTTCCCAAACTGTAGTGGACACATCTCTTTCGAAACATGGAGTTGACATTCTTTCTACGAGCAATGATAATCCTAAGGCCAGCTCTTCGCAACGTCCTTGGAAAAAATCAGTGCGCATAGAATGTACACTTCTTTCAGATAGAGCCCGATCGCAAACTCGTGGCATCAACATGCGCGAACTTCTTTCTGATGCTTCGGAGTGGGGGGGGGGGGGTTCTTGTGTGCGGGCGACTGCTTACTCATAGAGCGTACTGGTCAAACACCACCAGCAAGACTTTTGGGCGAGTCCATGTAAGTGGATGCCAATTCGTCTTTCACGCAAGTGCCACGAGTTTGAGATCGGGCTCTACCGGACAATGAAACGTCAATGATAATGAAAAGGAAGTACATGGAAGGAAAATGAAACCACTTAATGCATTCTGGTTCTGAAAAATGATAATAAAGAATATATACAATTTTTTCAGAATAATAGGGGCTTGGTACTATGACAGAAGGGTCGCATTTGTTGCAAAATATGGCACCAGTAAAAAAGTAAAAATCATCAGATTTAGAAAGGATAATTTATTTCTATAAACTTTGCTAGAGATCAGAATCTTTTTGCCATGTCTGTGTCACCTGTTTGTTATATAATTAATTAGTAAATTTATGGTACAATATTTCCTTCCTCTCTGCTATTTGGATCATTAGGAAGATGTCAGATGCAACTTTTAAAAATGCACTAGAGACAAAAAACATTTAATCGTTTTTATTACTCTGTTTAACGTGTCTCCTATTCTTCTTGTTGATCGTCATAGTGTTGCATGTGTGACATCATGTTCACAATGAAAAATAGATATCAAGTCAGTTTTCTACTGAACTTTATAATAAGTGTAGGACTCTAGATTGGATTTTAATAAGTGAATGATTAGTTGGTTAGCTGTCTGACTGTATGCCTGACTGAGTGCCTAACTTGTCTGAGAGACTGATTGAATGTATTACTGAGAGAATTACCGAGAGAGGGATTGAGAAATAGAGTGACTACGGTAATAAATAAATTAATTCACAGTTGAACTTCGTTACAACGGTTCGCTATGTACAGTTTCCCTGGAAAAGGATGAGACGATTGAATATTCCTAAGTCTCAGATGTAAGACACTGCGCATGATCGGAGACCAGAGCACTGATACACAAGACAACGAATATTGAGTTACTTAAATTCAGGCTATTTGGTTTGTTACTAGCATCGTTCCGAAATTCACTTCAAAAACTGCAAAAAATATGATAATATTACGTAAATAAAAGATAAATATATACACAAATCGTGTAGTTAAATCGATAATGGACCTTCATGACTAGATGGACACTCCACACAGAAAGTAAAGCTTTCATGTCCTTGTCCTTGTTGTGGTCCTTGTAACAATTCTTGTACTATTTGTCATGTTATGTATCGTTACGTCGATATCGAGTGAACCGTGCTGTAGAACTTTAACTTCCGACAACCAAGAATCGTCTCATTCTTTTTCAGGGTAACTGTACATTGACATTACGTATATAGCGTCAGATATTTTTGTGGTCACATTTCTCATAGGGCAGACGTTGTTTCGTCTTACTCAATGTATCTACTATACCTCGTATGTATAACGCCATTGTAACCAGTGAAGCTTAGAGTAATAAGGGACCCCAATTGCCACTACCACAACCTCATTTTATTAAGAATGGTAAAATTCATCGAGAAGAAACAAAATCATATTGTAATTCAGTGGAAACAAACCGATGTATTGAAAAACGATAGAGACTAACTACTTGACCTATATAGAACTGTCTCAGCCACACGGATATTTTGTCAAATATCAAATAAATCTGTAAATGAAGATGACGTCGACGATTATATTGACTATTACACTTTTACTACGTCATACTACATTTCACCAATAAAACGGTACAAAAAACGTGTTTCAACCAATCAACTATTTATTGCTACAATTTTATCACTTGCCTAGCATTTGTTTGTTTTTATCACCTACCTAGCATTTGTTTCTTTTTTGCCAACATTTCAAAATGCAAATTCTTTACGGTACTGCAAAACATGTTTTGCGATCATCATTTGTTTCCCGCATAAATAGGTAGTCAACTGAAAATGGTGCTCCCTTCAAACGTTTTGGTAAAGCTAACATTAATGAAATAGAATTTTAGTAGGTCGATTAATATTTTACTATATTACTTTATTTCTTCTAATCTTTATATACTTTCCTCTAATTGTGTAATAGCCAATTAAATCTCACTCGAGTTTTGATTTTCTCTAGATAAATCACAATACTGTAAACGAAGTAAAGGATTAAAAATCGGAATGATCGTGAAGGTCTTGAAGAAGAAGAAGAAGAAGAAGAAGAAGAAGAAGAAGAAGGAGGAGGAGGAGGAGGAGGAGGAGGAGGAGGAGGAGACCTACAAGGCAGAGGAAAAGGAAGAAAAAATGTCTGAAGTGCCACTTCCACTGTGAAATGAGGATAGAGATTTCTAAAAGCTATTAGAGTTGCGAAACTGTTCGTCAGGAGAAGGAGCAGCGAAATTATGACGTAAATTATGGGCATAGAACGTAATTTAGAAAGTGTTTATTGGATAAGCAGCAAAATGCAGACGAAATGACTGATTATTGTACTTGTAACTGACGCTATTTAATGAGTACCTCCACCGTGTTACTGCACGCACTGTGCAAATGTGTAGACTAATGAACATTTTCCGTAAACTGAGATTTAAAATGTAGCGCAATTTAAATAAAATACTCTAAATTAAAGAGTAAAAATATAAGAACTATAATTTAAGCCTAATCTGGTGATTAAAGTTGCACCATTCCTTACCCTCCTTGTCTGATAGTATATCAGTAAAATTCATCTTTATAACGGCACTCTTTTATAACAACACAATTTTAGGTCGCTTGGATGATGTCATAGGTCTAACCACCAAGTTCTACTGAAGGCTTAAATGTAACTGAGTAACAGATTATTAATTAATTAATGAACATGAATGAAAGAATGGATTGCTGTGTAACCAACCTAGTCAATGATATAACGATTCACTCAGTTTAATAATTGAGCAAGTCAGTAAGTAAGTGACAGACTGCATAAAACTATGTTAATAAGTGCATTACTGATCCAATATATGAATAAATGCCTGGATGACTGAACAAATACTGAGTGTATTCATATATCTGTGATGACAGATTAATGTTCAATGCAATAATAAGTGATTTAATTAATACCTATTAAATTAAATAAATGAATGACATAATGAATAAATGAATAACAAGTGAGTGAATCAGTTAGTATTGAGTTAATGACCGAGATAATATACAGGGTGTTTCAAAAATACGGGGCATAATTTCAGGTATGTATTTCCCACATGTAGACAATCAAAATAGTTCATTACAACATGTGTCCGGAAATGCTTTCTTTCCGAGTTATGGCCTTCACAACATTGAAATTCACCGGAACCATACCTCACGTTTTAGAAGACACTCCACTAATCAATCGTCAACACATTCACTTCTTGCATGATGGCGCTCCTGCACACTTCAGTCGTACGGCTCGCCGGTACTGGATCGAAGGTTTCCTGATCGATGCGATGGATAGGTAGAGGTGGCCCAATTGCTTGGCCTCCACGCTCACCTGATCTGAACCCTCTCGATTTCTACTTGTGGGGCCATTTAAAATCATTGGTTTATTCGTCTCCGGTGCCTGATTTGGAATCCCTTCGGAATCGAATTGTGGCATGTTCTGAGGACATACGCAATACTCCTGGAGTTTGGGATCGTGTTCGCAGGTCAATGAGACATCGATGTGAGGTCTGTATTCAAGCAGGAGGTGGACATTTTGAACATCTTCTGTAGTGACAACGACCTGCGGGAAGAAAAACGTTCCGGTGAATTTCAATGTTGTGAAGGCCATAACTCGGAAATGAAGCATTTCCGGACACATGTTGTAATGAACTATTTTGATTGTCTACATGTGGGAAATACATACCTGAAATTATGCCCCGTATTTTTGAAACACCCTGTATTAAAATGAATTAGTGAATACTTAATTAATTGATTGATAAATGAGTTCTATTCAGTCAATACTTAACATAAAACACAATAAAACATGTTATAACAACATTTAAACAGATTTAAAAACAAACGTTTTCGCCAATTTTGATTGGCATCTTCAGGTCGTGTAGGTCGAATAGAACATGTTATAATAAGTGAACACTTGGTATATAAAGTTAAAAACAGAAGTTAAAACTATAATATCACTTAAAAACAGAGAATAGAACATAGCAAAAAGCCACCACGCTGTGTGTAGAAGCACTGTGTTGAAAGAGGCGTGTGTGACCCAAGGGAACAGCAAAACTCTTCCGTCATTGCAGGTACAGTTTTCAACACAGATTTGAAGATGCTATAAACAGGTCGGTCGTGTGACCGATTATGGAAAGCAGGAAAAATCCTGTAAATTGTAAGGATAGAATGAAAGAGTATTTAGAAGCATTTAAGTATTATTTAAATATTCTAAAACAATACTTACAAAAAATGGAAGAACGTCTTGAATCCATGAGGGCGACGAGACGACTGAGCTTTACATTAAGTTCAGCCGGCCCGGATGGCTCAAGCGGTAGGGGCACGGCATATTCCTATCGCTTGGTCCGAAGGGTTGTGGGTTCGAGTCCCGCCTCGGGCATGGGTGTTGTGATTGTATTAGTATAAGTAAAAACAAAGGAAACAAAGGTAAACAAACAGAAAACAAAAATAGATAACTTTGAAAAACGGCCTATGGTCGGTAAAAAAAAAAAAAGTGGTGGCGTATGACGAAAACTGTATACCTGGCAAGACTAGTGGATGAGTGAAAGTTATTTGCGTATGATCTTAAACAGCGGGTTATTTGAATTTGGGTATTGTTCATTAAAGAGCGGGCTATCATTATTATATAGTTCTTCCGCAGCATTCATATAATTATGATTGTTAATAGCCCTTCAGGTCTTAAAGACTATTAACAATCATAATTATATGAATGCTGCGGAAGAACTATATATTACTACCCATTCTAATAACAATGATAGCTCGATCCTTAATGAACAATACCCAAATTCAAATAACCCGCTGTTTAAGATCATACGCAAGTAACTTTCACTTATCCACTAGTCTTGCCAGGTATACAGTTTTCGTCATACGCTACCACTTAATGTAAAGCTCAGTCGTCTCGTCGCCCTCATGGATTCAAGACGTTCTTCCATTTTTTGTAAGTATTGTTTTAGAAGATTTAAATAATACTTAAATGCTTCTAAATACTCTTTCATTCTATCCTTACAATTTACAGGATCTTTCCTGCTTTCCATAATCGGCCACACGACCGATCTCTTTGTAGCATCGTCAAATCTGTCTTGAAAACTGTACCTGCAATGACGGAAGAGTTTTGCTGTTCCCTTGGGTCACACACGCCTCTTTCAACACAGTGCTTCTACACACATCGTGGTGGCTTTTTGCTATGTTCTATTCTCTGTTTTTAAGTGATATTATAGTTTTAACTTCTGTTTTTAACTTTATATACCAAGTGTTCACTTATTATAACATGTTCTATTCGACCTACACGACCTGAAGATGCCAATCAAAATTGGCGAAAACGTTTGTTTTTAAATCTGTTTAAATGTTGTTATAACATGTTTTATTGTGTTTTATGTTAAGTATTGACTGAATAGAACTCATTTATCAATTAAAATTGAACTTAATAACGGAACCAATATGCCTTTCAAATAAATAAATTAATTGAATTAATAGAAATTGAGCAAAACAACTACGAGTGACTGAATGATCGCGGTAATAATACTTTTGTAAATGAATTTGTGAATGCCTAATTAAATGAACGAATAAGTGATTATAATACATTAAAAAGTGAATTAGTGAATACTCAATTAATTAAAGGAATGACTACCAAGTAAGCGAATCAATTACAAGTGAGTGAATAATCTAGGCAATAATGCATTTAAAAATTAATTAGTGAATACCTATTTTAATAAATGAATAAGAAGTGAGAGAATTATTTACGAGTGACTTAGTGCATTATGGAGACAATAATGCAATAATAAGTGAATTAGTGAATACCTCATTGAATGAATAATAATTGAATGAATTATTTTGTAGTGAATAAATTACTAATAACTAGACCTTGGATTTTTAGTCTTTAAAAATTGTAGATTTAGACACCTAAAGTAGGCTTTAAAACTATAAAATAGGTTCTAAAAATACTATTTAGGATAAAAAAATGTGTAATGCCACATAATATCTCTATCATTAACAGAAAATGGATGTAAGAATTATGAAATGAATAAAAGAAATAAAGTTAATTAACCATTATTCCACGAAGGCCAGAGGAGTCCTGCAACCCGGGGTCGTGGCGTTACTGCTCCTGTGTTCGTAATACCTCATCGCGATAGTTCACATTACGTCAGCGGCTCCATTCGCCTCGGTCGAGTAATACAGTAAATCTATTTATTGACCACAAAGTAAAATTATTGTAATGGTTTTACATTATTTCGATGCACTCATTCTTCTCGTGCTATTCTATTCATAGTTGGTATTTGACTATATCATGATAATTTTTCCTAGATTTTCAGGTGTTGAACTGCATCTTTTATCTGAAAGAATCATTTTGTAAGCTGAAAAAGACCTTCCAACTGACACTGTCGTGATAGGTGCGTATTTAAACTTAGCAATATTTGCCATTAGTTACTTACTTACTTACTTACTTACAAATGGCTTTTAAGGAACCCGAAGGTTCATTGCCGCCCTCACATAAGCCCGCCATCGGTCCCTATCCTGAGCAAGATTAAGCCAGTCTCTATCATCATAACCCACCTCCCTCAAATCCATTTTAATATTATCCTCCCATCTACGTCTCGGCCTCCCTAAAGGTCTTTTTCCCTCTGGTCTCCCAACTAACACTCTATATGCATTTCTGGATTCGCCCATACGTGCTACATGCCCTGCCCATCTCAAACGTCTGGATTTCAAGTTCCTAATTATGTCAGGTGAAGAATACAATGCGTGCAGTTCTGTGTTGTGTAACTTTCTCCATTCTCCTGTAACTTCATCCCGCTTGGCCCCAAATATTTTCCTAAGCACCTTATTCTCAAACACCCTTAACCTATGTTCCTCTCTCAGAGTGAGAGTCCAAGTTTCACAGCCATATAGAAGAACCGGTAATATAACTGTTTTATAAATTCTAACTTTCAGATTTTTGGACAGCAGACTGGATGATAAGAGCTTCTCAACCGAATAATAACACGCATTTCCCATATTTATTCTGCGTTTAATTTCCTCCCGAGTGTCATTTATATTTGTTACTGTTGCTCCAAGATATTTGAATTTTTCCACCTCTTCGAAGGATAAATCTCCAATATTTATATTTCCATTTCGTACAATATTCTGGTCACGAGACATAATCATATACTTTGTCTTTTCGGGATTTACTTCCAAACCGATCGCTTTACTTGCTTCAAGTAAAATTTCCGTGTTTTCCCTAACCGTTTGTGTATTTTCTCCTAACATATTCACGTCATCTGCATAGACAAGAAGCTGATGTAGCCCGTTCAATTCCAAACCCTGCCTGTTATCCTGAACTTTCCTAATGGCATATTCTAAAGCGAAGTTAAAAAGTAAAGGTGATAGTGCATCTCCCTGCTTTAGCCCGCAGTGAATTGGAAAAGGATCAGATATAAACTGACCTATACGGACTCTGCTGTATGTTTCACTGAGACACATTTTAATTAATCGAACTAGTTTCTTGGGAATACCAAATTCAATAAGAATATCATATAATACTTCCCTCTTAACCGAGTCATATGCCTTTTTGAAATCTATGAATAACTGATGTACTGTACCCTTATACTCCCATTTTTTCTCCATTATCTGCCGAATACAAAAAATCTGATCAATAGTCGATCTATTACGCCGAAAACCGCACTGATGATCCCCAATAATTTATTTGCCATTAGTTAGCTACATTAATACACCTCATATGTCAGAGATTTATTTTTGTTTGAAAGAAAAAATTAATAATTCTAAAAAAAAATCTAAGATTACAACTTCACTTTGTATTTTACCGGGAATTAAACAATTCCGAAGATCTCCGGAAATATTTAATTTAGGCAATTTAGGCTCAGAACAACAAAATAGGTAGGCTACTAATCTGTAAAATAGACATTTTTAGGCGCAGTTAAACTCTTCCAGGTGGTATAACTTGTCATGAAACACCATCATTGGTTTTTATTTATTCATTCAGGACAAAAAAGGCATAATATCTAAAATCGAGGCCTATTAATAACTTAGTAAGCGAATTAGTTACTTTTACCTAAATATCTGAATCAATAATTTCAATATAATCATAAGGTAATCAGAGAATGCCTAGTAGCTTATAATAGCGAACAAATGAATAAATGTATGAATAAATAATATCAATTGAGTAAATAATTCACTAGTTAATGAATGACTGAGACAAATTAATACTGAAATAGTTTTAAGTTAAAGGCGAACTTATTAAAGTAGGAAATAAGTTGCTTAGTAAATTGATGATCAAATAGCTGATTGGATGTCTGAATGAATGAAAGAGTAATCAAGTGATATAGTTAGCTGTAAGTGAATGACTGATTAGCTTAAAGTATTAAGTCAAGTGAGAGAATTATTACTTTCTAAACAAATGACTGAATTAGAGTAAGTAACTGGCTGAGTGAGAGAGAGAGGTTTCACGTGAATGAAAGAGATAATGAGTAAATTACGAGAAACTGCGTTCACTGGTTAAGTGATTGAGGAGATAAGTCAGTCTTTTCACTAAATAATGAAAGTATTAGACGGTAACATAATTTTGAATATGAAGTAAGATGCAGGAGAGGAATATTGATTCCTTTTATGAAGGCAGCAAGGAAAAATGTTCATTTCGCTAGATTATATTGAGACAAATTAAAAATAAATGGGGAGATGTTTGATGTGGAATGCTGTTTAGAACTATTTGGAAAATTAGAAGGTGAAGAGGTCATCACACAGGAAAGAATAGCAAGCGGTGGAATGAAACACTCAGCGAACCACATGAACCAGGAAGAGAGGCCAGCGACCAGAGTAAGGCAAAGCGAAGCAACAGCAGCAGGCGATGATGTCAACATTCAACAAGCGATTGAGGACGAAACGGCACTAAAATAATGATGACGGCATCAGGTAGACAGGGGAGAACAGAAGGACGGTATACAGGAGCTGACAACAAAAAGAGTTCACTGAATCCAGCTGGAAGAACAAATATGGGTCAGCAATTACAAAAGGGATCGAGAGATGAATAAACTAAGATAAGAAGTCAAGATTCTGCAAGAACTGGAAGGGGTGAAGGAACATTAGCGACACCGAATAGAGGTAGGTGGAAAGAAGTAAGAGACAGAAAAATTATAACTTAAGAGGTTGGTGCATGAGTGACAAAACATAGGAAAGTGATAAAGTGAAAATAGTATGCATGAGTGACAAAACTTAGGAAAGTGATAAAGTGGAAATGGTGGTGGTGACAGGAAAGACAGTAAGGCAAGGGAATATTAGTGATAAGATACAAGTAATAAGCAGGGAATAATAATAAGTAAATAGTGATAGAAATATAATAACGAAAGTGGGAATGGAAATATAATAAAAGTGTAGAAACTATTTCGTCTGAAAATATACAGATTAGATTACTGGGAATAAGTGGTGAGTGAACGTTAGTGATTCAAGTGAATAAATAAGTTAACAACTATGGAAGAGTTCAACTTAATGTAAATAATGTTGGGAACAATTAATAAGGAATTGAGAGAAGTGATTAAGTTAAATGAGATTACTAAAAATAAGATAGATAACTAGGAAAGGAAGTGGTAACTATAAAAACAAGGGAGGAAAACAGAGGGGAGAGACGTGATAGAAACGTCATCAGGGTCATATATATATATATATAGAGCTCGCACAAGGAACGATTAACGAAAAACAATGGTGGCGTTGCTGTCTTTTGACGTGTGTATGTAGGCACGCCGAGAGGGAAGAGATGCGAGCCGATGAAAGTACTGTCTCTTCCAAGAAGATGAACAAATGAGGACATCGCTGTGGAAATAAAGAACGTAACAAGAGAAAAATTCGAAGCTAAGTAAACGCGCAACATATGTTCACGAATGAAATAATAATACCGTGCGATACAAGACACGTATTCACACGCAATGGAACAAACTAAAGTCGTAATGTAACTATCACAACGCAAGACTGATTCTATCGATGTCGTTTCTCTTCCGACTGTACTCTTGAATATCATTCAAGTTGTCTCGTGACCTTTCCTATCTCTCGCTCTTCCTTATCGCAGTGTTTCATTCGCATTCCTCCCGTCGGTATTCCGTGCTTGCGAGACCTGTAACAGCCGGATGTTTAAAAAAAATAAGCAGAATATATATCTAAGGGAGTGATGGCACTGTATACAGAAATGTGAAGGGCCATCACGACCGATGTAAGCTGATGGAATAAAATATATCATATCATAAAAAAAATGAAAGATGGAGTGAATAAGTGTGGGAGTAAGTGTTAATAAATTCGAGAGTAAGTGAGTGATAAATTTTTTAGAGAATGAGGTGTTATTCAAGTGAGTAACTGAATGGGCGTTAATGGATTAAATGAACTAATTAAGTCACTATGTGAGTGATTGTGAGTAAGGGAATACGGTAGTATAAGATTTCCAGAAACATAAAAAAAATATGAGACACTCAGCACTGATTAAAAAATTTAATCTATGATATATATTTTCGATCCCGATTATCTACGATGTCTTTGAACAGTTTGAAACAAGACAGTTGAATAAAATTTATTATTATTGAAAACCAAATATTACGTCTTAAAGTATAAACTGAGCAAAATGAATTGAAAATGTGCTCAACAGACACTGCAATGGCACTGTTCAAACTCAAAGTGGCTCCAGTAGTGACATACGGAATACAATTGATATGGAATAGACTTACAGAATCTAACCTTAGAAGATTACAAAATATTAAAGCCAGATACTTGAAGGGTGTCCACCAGATACAAAATTTTCGGAAAACAGATTAACGTACATAATCGCCAATGAATCATTCTTTGTGGATGACATAAAATTAACCTTTGGACTATCAGACACCACCGTCTCTCAAGCAGTCCTCCAAGAAAGGCGACAGAAAGCAAGTGAGATCCCCAGATAACGCTTCGAAACTGAAACTATGAAAACCGACATATGGAAAGGGCCCGACTTCAACTTGCGACACGTCTATACCCGTCTCGCTGTTCACGGATTCCATGGAAAAATCTGCTCAACCAAGACAAACCATGCACCAAAAGATGACTGCAGATGCCTACTTTGTGAAAACAAATGCACTCTCTATCCACCTGACAAACTGTGCAAAAAGCACAAAACCAATCAGTTGTTTTGCAAATTTGTATCCCCATATACCTTTTTTTTTTCTTTTCTCTGTACACATTGTGTTTAGTACTTAATAATAAAATGTGCTCCTTAAAAGATGGGTTCACCTGAGAATACACTGTTATAATTCAGAGTCACTCGTATAGCACTTTACTGAAGAATGGAGTTCTTGTTTATTTTGAAGCATTAAGTCATGAAATACAACATAAACCTCACAGAGAAGTGATTAAAAAACCACTGATCTTACTTTCTTCATTGCAACTAGTTTTTCTCATCCGACCACAGTGAGTTCAGGCGAGAGAACAATCTTTCATCACTTACATTTGTACCTGGGATATACATTAGTGAATTCCATTACTATTTTTCTTTTAATTTTGGAGCTTTTCATCAACGCTTTCATACAGATCCACCCAGACTTCATCTAAATATTTTAATTCCAGAATTTCCTTCAATTAACTATCTTCTTTGGAATTGAGAACGTTTTCCAAAATTTCGATCTCATTATACAAGCAAGATTCAACAATGTCTGATCTGGTGTACTGCAGTTTTCTCCATAGTACGAACTGTTTTAAGAATATTGTTTACATTCGGTGTCACCTCCAACATTATCAATGTAGCGAATTCCATTGTCACCAACAGTGATGCAGATTGATATTCATAAGAAAATAAGTGTTGATATCCTTAGTTTTGTCTTTTGAATCGTGAATTTTTAAATAAGGAACAAAACATGAACCGAAGACCTCTTTCGGGACAACGGGACACAATACCGAAAAAAGGAATGTTCCCGAAATTTACGGGACGTCTGGGAACTCTACGTAAATAAGAGAGAGTAGCCATCGATGAACCGTTGCTTTCAATGGACCGTTGCCATATTCTTGATCATATTGATTGCGTATACGTGAAACGTCACCTCAAGGCTTCCCCATCGTGTATGTTACTCCTGAGTTGTCTTTGGTGGTGGCAGAAAACGTGTAGGCTGAACAATAAGTTCAGATACGTTTTTATTATTTTTACTATAATTTTAAAGTAAATTTAAGTACAGAGCACATTGGCTTAATGACATTAAGTTATGAAATGGTATATACAGCTGGAAGAAGTGTTCTGTCTGCTTCCTTTTTAGTTGTATATTCATAAATTTTTTATAACGTCTTCAGCGCTCTTGAAATGTGACTAGAAAATGGTGAAGTCGCTATGGATGGACCAGCTGGAGTTCCCAAGAATGGACTGCATTTTAGAATGGATCATTCATGGAAACCAATTCCTTTCAGGAAGCAATCATAATCAAGACTCCTAGTTTTGTTTCATGTATGAAGAAACCATCGAAGAAAATCTGATTCAGTGTATGTCTTGCACGAAATGAGTACATGAAGTTAGATGGAGTCAAAAGAAATACTTTGTGTGTCTTGAAAAAGAAGACTGTTTTATCTACAGTATAAGAATAATCTCAGACTCCAGAAAATTATTTCATATGTACAATCACATCATTATGTTGCTATCACGTAATTTAAAGTTGTATGATAACATGTTTAACTACTGTATTAGCCAATTTGAAATAACCTAAAACTTTAAAACATTGAAGACAAGGACTGTGTTTTTCATTATTTTCAGTTTGAAAATACGATTTCAATTGGATTAAAAGTAACTTCAACATCCGTTAATCGAATCTATGTTTGTTCATTGTTATGATTTGTTATTTTTTATATTATTTTGAGATATTTGACAAATTTTCTTTTGGTCCATTCATGGGAACATGGTAGTACATTCATAGAACCCTGTCGCCTTCATTGAACCACTAACCGAATTTTAAATGAGCTAATCTTTAAATAGATATAAATAGGATGTAGCCCTGAAACTTCATTTTATCATTCCTTATTAGTAATGTAATTTTTCAAGCCTATGAAATGAATTTTAAGGCATCGCGTATATTAGATAAAATAAAAAATCGTTAGGTGGTCCATTGATGGCTACTTTCCCCTAAATTTGTTATCGAGTGACAGGGGAATGAATTAGTAAATTAATGAGTGGCTAAGTGATTAGGTGAATGACTGAGAAGGTAAGTGAGTGAAATACTGAGTTATTACTTGTTTGATTGACTTAGAGAGTGTGTCTTTGGCTGCACGAAAAGTGATAGAGAACTTAATGAATTTGTGCGTGACTCAATATTAAGTGAGTGAATTTGTGACAACTCACTGTGTGAGCAATAAAGTGATTAAAAAGTGAGTTAGTGACGATCTGGCAGGGTGTGTATGGAGTGAGTAAATGAGTGGGTGAAAAAGTAGGACAAAATAAATCTGCGACTTTCCCGATCTTGAACACGCTTCCAATACTCAGTCACGAGGCCACTGTGCAGTGTGAGACAAAACAACAAGGGTTTGGCGTGTGTCGGTATAAATTTAGGGTATCGATAGTGAGCCGGGTTTCACGAAGGTTGCATTAGGCTCTATATCAGATGCTGATAAATTTACGCTAAGCTCCTTTCTAATACAGCGTTTAAAATGCCGTGTTTGGAATTCAATCAAGATAGACCCGCGTTCGTGCCGCCCTGGGTCAGCTGACCCGACTTGATTGTTCTCAACCAGGTCATGTCTCAAATTACGCGAATAATTAGCCGATATCGTCACACCAAGTCAGTCGTGCTGTGCGATAAGGGATCGTATCTGCAACACTTGAGCGATAGCATCGTGCTCTGGATACACATTAACGATTAAAGGTTTTGCAAATTATTCCACTGACGTAACTGCCAAAGTTTCCGAATCTCGCGACCTGACACACAGAATCTCTCCCGAAAGAATCGTTGAGTGGAAGCATTGTCATTAGACTAATTGTCAAGATAAAGCATGGAGCTATTGGACGGCCGAGATTATAGACGGAAGAAATTCGATCGTTGTATTTCCTTTTACTGCACATTCCGCTTTTCAGTAAACATGCAATATATTAACCACTGCTACACAACCTGTTCTCAACCCTACAATATACTTTCTACTGTTCTCCAACCAGGAGATTAATCGTGAAAGGAATATGCTTACTATTGCGTCATCTATTGGAGCGAAGTATATATATATATATATATATATATATATATATATATATATATTACCGTTATAACGTCAGTTTTAAAAACCATGTGCTCTCCTGAATATGTTATTTCCTGTATGGAGAGATTAAAAGACCAGAGGGAGATTAACAGTGATCTAATTTTGTAACTAGGGAAGTATGTGTGTATCAGTGTTATCGTTTGTGCTGTGAGAGTTAGCCAATAGAGATATGTGTACCCACGTGTGTGACCTTATGACATCTTATGACATCAACTTTCATTCACAGCATTACCCCGCTGCTTCTCATTCTCCTGAGACTTTCTCGTGGTTGGAGTACAGTAGGTACCGTAATCAAATACTGTAAGTGTACAAAGTATTTCAACAAGTAATAATTTTAGAAACCACGTGTGTGTATATAATAATAATATAATAATAATAATACTAATAATAATAATAATTTATTTGACCTGGCAGAGTTATGGCCATACGGCCTTCTCTAACACTCATATATATCGTCGCTTAAGAAACAATACCGCGTAACTGAAATTTTTGGTTAAAACAGTTTTTTTTTTGCACAGACGGTACCTCCACTGTCATCTGCATGCATTGACAAGCGTGGGAATTTAATTGCATGAATGGCCTGCGTGCGAAGGAGGGGGTACAATACCGCGTATCTGAAGTCACGAGAAGTCTGTAGGAAATACCGCGTATCTGACAACAGATAGGCTGTTATATCTACTCCCTGCGCGCCCTCAGTACCGAAGCTGTTCTCGTTACTGCTTTGTAAAATTGTATCAAAAGTGTATAATATTCTGAGAAGATTAAAGAAGTGTTCAGTTTCAATTATTTAAAAGGTAAATATAATAGAATTATTTCACTAATATCAATTGAATGTTAGCAGAATCTTACTCCAAGTTCATTCACTGAAATATAGTACATTTAATATTATATAGGCCTACAGATACAAGAAAAGAAATGGATAATGTATCAGACGACAGTCAGTTTAGCGAGAACGAAATCCTATCTGTGCTATGTTCTGCATTCAAGACGGGAGAAACTTCTGTGAACATTAACGAAGTTATGGCATAATAAGTATCACAGTTATTAAACGTTTATTTTTCTTCTGTTACGGAATCATAACAGCAAACTTAATTTAAGTACTTAATATAAATAATCATGAATGGGTCGCTAAAATAATTTGCGCTACACTCAGTGGTGCTGAACTTGGTTCCTTCCATTTCCTCCGGTAGGAGGAAGATCTAAATTGATGATAATGTTTACTAAACATGTTTTTTAATCCATTTATATCACATTTATAAGCACTAGTAATCTCATCTTATTCGTAGGTGTACTGCCTGATAATTCAAATGCAAAAGAAAACCGTCCTTCTGAAAATGGGCTGCTGCAGATCAGGCATTGTCCGTCCAGTGTTACCGGTAAGGTTATGATCATATTATGCAGTCTGGAGATGATTTAAAGCATCACTATTAAAATAATACCACTAGAAATAGGATAGGACAGAAACTGAAGACAATACCCCGTCCATGAAGGATCTGCACCAAATTTCAGATGCGTCTTCAGATGTAGACGACCCCGAAGAATTCGTGATTGCTACTTATTCTACATCTTTACATTCGTTAGAAAAAGGTAAAGAGAAGAATCTACAAGCGTTTCATGGAAATTTGACAGAGAAGAGAAAGACGTTCAAGGCCACAAAAGGGTAAGTGGAAGAAAATGAAAAATAGAAAACTTAGAATGGAAGAGGAAGCTTATCTTAGCTACAAGAGATCGAAAGATGGCAAAGAGACACATGATACGGAAAGAGATGCAAGGAGTTTGGGGCCAGAGTGTAGTTATAAAATGTGCCAAAATTCGAAAGTAAGGGGCTGTAATTTAACTTCTAATGAGAGAAGACACATCTTTCAGGCATTCTGGAAAACTATGACTTGGGAACAGAGGACCGTTTACGTATTAAATCTTGTAGATTTCACTCCTACGAAAAGAACTGGCAGTACAAATTCTGGACCGAGAAGAAAGAGAACATTTGTCTACAACCTAAAAGTTGATGAGAAAAAATTCAGGTTTGCAAAAAGATGTTTCTGTGTACATTGGGAATTAAAGAATGAACTGTGCGATGTTGGTTAGCTAATAGTACTGTTGGCGTCCCTTCAGTAAAAAAAGTCATCTTCTCGTGCAAAAGCACAGAAAAAAAGAGGATTAGTAGCCTGCCTAAATTACCGTCATATTATTGTATATAGAACCGATTGTGCCACAGTTTTTATGATAGTATTCCACACTAGGGTTACTCAAGGATTACTTTTTGTGATTTCAGCATAGGCCTATAATTATTTCTTTATTGTGTTTAACGAATATTGTGTCTAAAAATTATCATCATTAGGCATATTATATTTTTATATGATTTTCTTTTCATTATTCGCAAGTCAGTCAAGTCCATTGTCAATAATAATAATAATAATAATAATAATAATAATAATATTATTATTATTATTATTATTATTATTATTATTATTATTATTATTATTATTATTATTATTATTATTATTTTATTATTATAAAATTATATTTGTCAGCAACGTTTTAGTAACAATTCTACTTATCTATTCAAATACGTAGTGTGAAATTAAAGTACCTGGTATCAGATTGTCATTATTATTATTATTATTATTATTATTATTATTATTGTTATTATTGTTGTTGTTATTATAACAATAAACATTGAACTGTGTCTTCTTTTTCCTTTCCCATAGTTTCAGAATTTGATTGACTAAGAATGCAGCAATCATTTTCTGGAACGAAATCTAGTGCTGATTCAAGCTACAGTCTACCGACCTTGACCTCAAGTCAGATAGTAGGACAACAATGCAGATAACATATTGACATATACAAGAGCACGAACAATATTTCCAGAAGGCAGTTTTCACCCAAAGAAAACGCTTGTCAGCATGTGTCCTGAAGCTGCTAAAGTTGTCTCACAATACCGCGTAACTAACAAAATGTAGTCAACGGCAGAGTTCCAATACCGCGTAAGTGACATGGCCAAATGTCTACGGCCATGATCATACATTTTCACTTAGTTACAAATTAGTTATGCTATTTCATAGCCATACACCACTTTTAAAGACTATTGCGTTATTTTTATGGTTTTTATTCGGTTTTTTCCTTCTCCTGTAAAATTTACATTTTGTCAGTTACGCGGTATTGGTTCTTATGCGATATATATATATATATATATCCAGAATTATGTGCCTAATTTCTTACACTATAGATCTGTCACTTTTAGTTGGTTATTTAACGACGCTATATCAACTAACAGGTTACATAGCGTCAACGTAATTGGTGTTGGCGAGATGGTATTATACAAGAGACAAAGGATTCGTCAGGGGTTACTTTACATTTATTTCATAGATGGAGAATACCTCGGAAAAAACCTAACCAGATAATCAGCCCAAGTGGGAATCGAACTCACGCCCGAGCGCAGCCCCGTATCAGTAGACAACGTGTTACTGCCTGAGCTACGCCGGTGGCCTCTTGCACTTGAAAGTATACTGTTTATTTCATGTAAAACATCTGAAAGAGATACATAAGTTCTCAAATTATACTGAAAATATGTTTTTTTGTTTTTGTTTTGTGTAACGAATTGTTAAAAACATTATATATCTTAAATCAGTTCTTTTGAACTTTTTTTGGTTCTTTTATAATTATTTTAGCCTTTGATTTTACGGTTTTTCCTTTCCTTTTTACAATCTTTTTCATCCAAATGGTTACGTATGCTCTTTGTATTCAATTCTTGTCTGCTCTGTTATTTCATTTAACCTCTGAGCATTCAAGTTTTTGCGTATCATGTATTTACCATGTCGCTGCAGCCCTGAAGCTATTAGATGTGCTTTTATTTATTTCGCCTGTTGGTTTTTTTCTTTATCACTTTAGAATGAAACACTCTGTTTTCTCCTGTACAAAATACCGGATGTACAATTACGTATTTCTCAGAATTTCATTGATAAACTTGACTACATTTATTTTTGAAGTTTTCCTTATCGTTGCACATGTCAGATTTAATCAATGAATCTCATGTTCATCGTATCCTTCTACGAATCCTGGCTATTAAGTTAAGTGTCTTGGAATAATTCTGATGTATGCATCACTCTTGCTGCTGTTCTATCAAAGAATTTCAGATTAAAGCCTTTAATTATTTAACTTATTTCAGAATGTATTTATGTTATAGGGTAAAGTTTGGTAATATCGTGATATGAGTAATATTGTGATAGTTCTTTTTGAGAATTTATTACAATTTTACTGAGCAAGAGATAGATCGTCGTCAACGTATTAAGGGAATGTTAATGGACAAATTTGTGAACAAAATCGGTCCTTCTCTCGCTCAGTAAAATTTTAATAAACTCTCAAACATAACTATTACAATATTACTCGTATCACAGTATTACCAACCTTTAAGCTACGTCCTATTTCTTTGCCATTATTTCCATGTCAAAGAACTGAACTGTTTCAAAACGCACTACAGTACTTATGAAATGTACAATTATTAGTACATGTTATTAATATTTAATTTCTTCACATTCTATTACGATATTATTAATCATTTAAAAATTAATATTGACATAATTATGTTATCTAAGCTGGAGATTTCGGTTCAAATTCCTATTAGTCAAAGTGGAAAGTTTGGTTATAAAATAATCTTGGGCTCAGTGGGAGAGCGTTGGTACGTTTAACCAAAGGTCCCGGGTTCGATACCCGGCCCCGGAACAATTTTTCCCTCGAAATTATTTAAATTAACTTTACAGGGAGTTATTCCTGAAAGCTTAATTTGCATAATACACGTCACTGTACGTAACGGAAAACCACAATTTAAAGTCACACAGAGTTAGTGTGCACTCAAATGTTGGTTGCTTGACTGTTGTCAGCCCACTTTGAGGTCTGTGGATATAGAGGGAAAAATTGGATCGGTGTCGGGTAGAGTTCCTGGGTAGCTCAGTGGGAGAGCGTTGGTACGTTTAACCAAAGGTCCCGGGTTCGATACCCGGCCCCGGAACAATTTTTCCCTCGAAATTATTTAAATTAACTTTACAGGGAGTTACTCCCGAAAACTTAATTTGCATAATCTTGGGCTGTTTTCTTCTAACACTTGCATTTCTCTTGTCATAATTGCAACACTCTTATTCCATCATCGTTACACCGCTTTTACCTCTGAGGGAAAGTGAAAACATTCCATTTCTGTCAT
Source organism: Periplaneta americana (assembly GCF_040183065.1). Classification (NCBI taxonomy): domain Eukaryota; kingdom Metazoa; phylum Arthropoda; class Insecta; order Blattodea; family Blattidae; genus Periplaneta; species Periplaneta americana. The sequence continues at coordinate 92,392,441 of NC_091119.1, forward strand.
CATAGTCGTGATGTTTGCCAAATGACATACCGCAAGCGTAATTGAGACTTCGTTGCAGAGGTACCTGTCCTCGAAAAGTAGTCAGTTCAAGATGCTGATTTAGGAAAGGTTTGGGACTCCGGGTCCTTGTGGTTTATCACTACAAAGACCGGAAGGTCAGGCATTATAAATATTTAAAATAGGCAGGCAAAAAGGAATTATAAACAACTAAGTTGGGCAAAAAAAGGCAACAAAGAAAAACATAGTATTAGGCTTATATATTTTGTTATTTATCTGAATAAACAATCCTCAGATTTATTTTGACATTTTGGTGGTTGTTTTGTTGCAATTTTTAAGTACAGAGGTGGCCAAGTTATTAGACTAAAGTGATTACATGTGCAAAAAAGCTGTATTTATCGGCAGAAATAATGACCAAAAATGTATTTTGCACAAATATAATGGACAAAAAATTGAGTCTGGAGGTTACTAATATTTTGTGAACATTCTCTGATTCTTCATTAACACGTTTATTTTGTGAGGGATGCTGTAAGCTTACAAAATCTGTTTAAATTATAACTAAATCACTAAATGAAATACTCATCTCTCACTGAATGGCTTTAATCGTGTGTAGTATAATAATAACCACAACTATTGTTAATTTATAAATGTTTTATCTAATGTATATATTTTAATTCTGAATATGTCTGTAATGTATATTGAGATATTTTATTAATGCCTGAAGATGCCACTTGATTGGCGAAAACGTTTGCAACATAGCATAATTATATGTAATATTAGCAAATTTTATATGATGTAATTATTTGTTATTGTTTTAATATTGATAAGACATTTTACAGAAATACATTCATTTAATAATTTTATATTATACATTGACTTATCGGAATTCAAAACAATGGTCTTAAAGATATTCGAAAGCAATTCCTCACAATATCGCAAAACTATCGAGATATGGAAGGTCTGACTTATCATATTCTAGTCATTGGAAGAATCGAGCTGTCAAGTGAATTCTGTTCCTTATATCTCTTGTGGTCAATTTTTCAAGAGCAGGTCGAAAACATGAATTCTACATAAAAATTATGTAATTTTCATGTTAATCGCATATTTTACATACAGCCCCTAATATAGAGTATTCGGGACAATGAATATGGTATTACATTTTTCTAAAAGATGTTACTTCATTGCAGATATTAAGTTTCTCTCATTCGGTTTAAAAAAAAACGGAGTTAAATAAAATTACTTTTACCAAGGACAGACAACCTCTAGGCTCCGGTGATCTACCAACAACTTTTCCCATTACTACCTACAATAATCACAGTTACCAAGTCATGTTTTATTTCTCGGATATTGATCTAACATGACAACGGTAAAACAAACCTTAAGGCAATAAAATTAAATTTTTATTCAAATTAAATATTGCAATAGACTTGTTGAACCTTGTGCGAAAAACTAAAAGATACAATACAATTGTCTTCCTCTTACTGCAGATATTTTTGTTAATAATAGGTTTGATGTTTGGTGAATAAATATAGATATATTTACAGTATGCATTTAAACTTCTGTCATTTTTGTCTCCTCACTACGGATACCGGAAAGTGTGCCCATACTCGGTCCAGGAACGAACGTATTCAACTTAAAACTGCAGTCATCTCTTTTCCAGTCAAAATTTATCTACATCTTTTTGACAGAATTCATGGCAATCTGTTTTATTTTTAATGAAATCGAGAGATTTCTATGTACACATGGCATTCAAACAGTACCCAGTCGCTCCTCGGTCATGGTATACCAAAACCAAGTCTTTATTCATTATTCATTTATTAAAGGAACGCGGTCTTTGCAGGAAAGGTCGGTGGAGATTATGTGACATCCTCCACCTTCCGTACGAGCACCCATAAATATTTACTAAACCTGGCATTTTACAGAAATATGTATGTTAACCCTCGTAAATTTAGCTGCTCTAGAATTTCATGCCACTTACCTGGGGACTTGTTTGACCCCAAGCATATTTGTTGCAAATAATTATGACATTTTACAGATTTATGAAATTTTTATATATACCAGTATATAAGGAAATTCAAAGTTTTATTGCACCTAGAGTTACTCACTATGTTTAAACAATGAATGAATTAATTGTTTTAGTTATTTTAATGACAAACTATTTATTCTGTACCTTTGTTTCTAATTTTTTCAATTAGCAGAGAACACTTTCACTTATCTTGAAATAAAACACAAAAAGACAATCGGTATTGCATTGAGTGCCAATTATTATGTTTAGGCAATTAATTAATTAATTATCATTACCTGCTGTAGTAGAAAGTGCAAGAATCTTATTTTACAAGTATAAGCAATGACTCTTGAACCTAAAAACTTTCACCCATAGCCTACATGACAGATTAATGTTCTATTTCGGTTTATTGCTACCTGTAACTGTTATAACTAAAAGTTTAAATCGAATTACAAAATGAAGATATGTTCCATAGCTAGGGCCATCCACGACTCAAAGGAATAAATATGAAAATAATAATCAATATATAATTACGAAATAATAATTTTAATTTTAAAGGAAACTAAAATAACCAATCTATCTATCTTACTGGAATGTTTCGGAATATATGATGTCGATATTAACAATAGAATATGGTGTGGGGTCAAAAAAGACCCCAAGCAAATGTAGAGGATTAAAATACACCTTTTTACTTCACTCAACTGCGTTTACGGAAAAAAAGATACAGTACTTAAGTGTATTAAAATGAGATACCGTTCACTAAGAGTGGCCAATAGCCTATAGTTAACTCAGCCTGAAACATATTTAGAGATAATAATATTCTAAACCAATAGTAGAAATAATTTTGGTTACAATAATTAATTTCTTCGAAACTTATTTGGCTGCTCTCTTCAGCTTATGCAAGAAACGAACTCAAAACAATTAGATTAGATTTTAGTTCATGACAATTTTGTGCTTTGATTAAAAAAGAACAATAATTTTTACTGAAATTATTATATTAATTTTCAAGTGAATTTCAAGGTAAATTGAATTCTAGGTACACTATATGAACTAAATCAATCCAATAGTTAAGGAAAAATTGTTGTTTAGGCCTATAGATTGATAGCATACGAAAAATCACTTCTTTGGTAACAGCGATGATAAAACATGTTATTTACGCAAAAACCTCGGTCGAATCTTTATGGCACTTCAAAAATGAAAGAAAAAAGAATCATTTGCGCGCCAGTTCGTGAAGTCACAAGGCCCACTAGACCACTCCTGGCCACATAACCACACATATTGGCAGAAGTGAAAGAGCATTCAACCGTTACCATGATAACGTGTAGCTAGCATGATGATTCTTGCAGAAGTTATAACTAGCGTGGGAAACATTTCGCTACTTACTATACTCCTCAAATTCATTCATGATGCTGTATTTATAATACTATGCATACTATTTTCAAACTAGTTCGAAAATTTTCTTTATTACAAAAGAGAAAATGTATTAAAGAGTAGGGGAGAGTCGGGTAGTATCGGACAGTGCGTTTCTTTCATCTACCACCATATGGTAGTACCTGAATGACATGGTTACGTTTCTCTATGCGAAATCACAGAAACGTAACCATGCCAATCAGATACTATCATCGTGTGGTAGATGAAAGAAACTCACTGTCCGATATTACCCGATGTCCGATACTACCCGACTCTCCCCTAAATGTACTGATTTGTTAAGGTCAGAATCTCTAGTTAAAAAAGTGGTCTACACGATTCTCTTCTAATAATTGCTCTTTTTGTAATAAGAACATATTTTTATTATCTGCATATTATATTATACTCAATATCGTCCCGCATCGTGGCGTTGTGGTCTAAGGCTCTGCCTAGGACTCGAGTTATGGAATGCGCGCTAGTTCGAGTCCTCATGGGAGAAGAAATTTTCTCATTACATTTCGGCCAGTGTATGGGACCGGTGTACAACCAGCATCGTGACGCATTTGGGGAGCTACGATAGGTAGCGAAAGCCAACTATAACGGCTGGGGGGATCATCGTGTTAACCACACGATACCTCCGTTCTGGTTGTATGATCGTCCACCTCTGCTTCGGCATGTGGACGTAAGGCCAGCAGCCGGCTGGTCGGTCTGGGCCCTTCATTGGCTGTACGGCCACGGATTATTTTCTTTATTCATTTATTTATTTATTTATTTACTTACTTACTTATATATATATATATATAAATATATATATATATTTATTATAGGCCTAGTCAATATTATACGTTAAACTTTTCTATAAACATGTGCTTATGTTAATTACTGTGTAGTGTACTCATACAATTAGACAATTTTTTCATTTAACGAAACTGTTTATTTTATTCTCTTCAGTGCCTATTTAAGGTCCTATTAGGGCCTACGCGAATTTTCTATTTTTTCTAACTTTCAAATTGCATTTAAGTTATACAGGCTTGAAATGAACATTTTTTCTAACAAAAAATAAATAATTAAAAAAAATGTTGTGAATGGAAGGGTACAAATTAAAATAAGAACCCTGTTTGGAAAATAAAAGTAACACAGTAAAGAAGTTGAAGAGTTAATCAGTGATATTTGTGTTAAAATTGCGGGTATATAGAACAATGAAAAATATATTATTTCCAACGATGACAGTTGTACTGGAATGCATTGAATGAAACCTTTAAAACCCTCAAGTTACAAAGTTACCCAGCCTGCAGTATTAAATCTGAGCCAGACCTCGATGTCGGCTTCCGCAGAGGAATGGCTTCTTCAAACAAAAGCTCTACCGACGCGGAAGAAGCCGTGATCCTTTTAAGATTCAATGGCCAGTTTAATCCAATTTAGTGACTGAAGATATTATTAAGGATTATAATAAATGTTAACTGCCCGAAAAGTAGAAATGAGAATTCCTTCAGTTCATTCATAAGGTGTTACCAAAGTCATGGCCATCTCAGTAGCAGGAAATCAGACATCATATCCCGGAAAGTGTAATCAGAATTTTTGAGAATAAAAGCGGTATTGGTAAGGACTTTATCGGAATATCCATTTTCTCCTATCTTCATCTATAAAAGTAATCATTATTATCATTAATGTTTTGGTCTGATACAATCCGATTGTCTTTAGTCATTACTGGTCCTCTGTCCTGGTAGTGCCTTATATGTAAACCACTTCAGAGGATGGAAAGCCTGGAAGGCGCAGTTACATTATCCCGATATGCATGATTATGTGACGCCAATAGAGATCTTAAATTTAAACTTAATATAAATTCCAGATCACGGACAAACACAGGAACAATTGAGGGATTAGCTGGAAGAAGGGCGTAACTCAGAAAACATGGTTTTGAGATAATCTGTTCCCCGCATCTCTTGCTGGAATATGACACTATAGATATATTGTAGGGTAATACGTTCTCTTGTAATTACAATGAGTTCCATCGCTAATGTTTAAATTTTGTACGAGAGCAAAGTATTCAATTTTTTTAACTACGCCCTTCTTCCATAGAAGAGGAATGAAAATATTGCAATACTGTTGACTTTTCTATATTTGTAATATTTCTATAGGAAAGGCTAGATATGAGTCTATACCACAATAATGAAGATAATTACAATGTAAGTTCTACAAAAAAAAAAAAAAATCTTTGGTCGGCGGGAAAAGGCACGTAAGTCAAAAATAATAATTTTTCAGGAGACACTTTCTTTTTAATTTACTCTTAACTGAATATAAGTATAATAATGAAATTCATGTATGTTAAAGTAAGACCCTTTTCAATTTAAAATACAAGACAATTTATTATTTCAAAAAGTAGAAAAAATATTAGACTTATGTGGTTAGGTACAACAGAAAAATCGACTTTTTTACTTATGTGCCTTTTCCCACCGACTAAAAAATAGCCTATACATAATATGTTCATTTACTAAATTGTTATCACAGCATTAAAAATAATTAATCCACTTATTTCACATTATCATTTTAACTGAGAGCAGGCCAAACACTATACCACTTTAAGTGATCTGATACCCTATCATAAACAACATCTAAAATCTTGAGGCCTATCGGAGTGTTTGCCTCTCATATCTGCCATTACAGTATCACCTAGTTTCACTATATTTTGTACAGTTATCACTCGTTTCTTAGATGTTTTAAACAATAGCAGAATAAAGGACTTTCATGAAAATTCTTCTCAGTCATGATACTGTACAGTCTACCCAAGAACATTCTCGGTGCTCTGGTTTTACAGTTGTTTGATGTTGCTTAATGGTTCTCCTCTCCAGATATCCCATAAGAAATGTATCCTGTTACTTTTTGATTCCAGTTTCCCAAAATCCTCAATGGACAATGGCTTGTTCCTCTGTAGACCTCTCATATTTCGTCTGGCAGCAACTGGCTTAAATGTTTTGCTGCTAACCTGCGAGAAATATGGTCGTTCCTAAAAGACTCACTGCTAGCCTGGATCTAACATTTTATAGCACTGCTTACGCCTGTATTATTAGTACCTTATATTCGTTCTCCATTGACAAAAATAAATAGTAATACTACTGCATTTCTTTTACCATTTTTCGTGACCTACTTGTGTATGCTTTGCCGTAATTTCGTCGTCGCTTGCTAAATTATTTTTTCATAGTTTGTTAAACCGTTTCCATCTTCTACCTTTCCGTATATAATTCATTTTCACTGACACTTTCAGTATTAGAAATGTTATATTCGTTTCCTTTAGGCGAAAGATGGGATAGATCAGAACATTCGTCAGACAACGCGAACAACCTTGCAGTTACCTTCGCCGGTCCTCGAACCACCGTAGTGAGATGGAAGACAGACGCAGTTCAATAATATCTCTCTATTGCAATCTATTGGGAGTAGAGGTATAACATTGTGGTGGTTGGTATGAACGCCGCCAAAGGACGCATATAGCCATTTTACACATAAACGCCATAATTCGAATTACGCCCTTCTTCCAGTTAACCCCTCAATTCCTTTTAAGGAAAAATTACTGTGATCTTACAGGAAATTGAACCCGGGACCTCAAGACCTGTAGCCAGAAGCTCTGACTACTAGTTCGGGAGACTGTTGTCATCATTACTGTAACCAAGATGATGGTAATCTAAACCCACCGGCATAGGTCAGACAGCAGTGCGTTTGCCTGCTGATCCGGAGTTAAATTCTGGCTTGGGCTCACTACCTGGTTGGGTTTTTCCGAGTTTTTATCCCCGAATGTCAGGTAATCACATGGCGAATCCTTGGCCTTATCTCGTCAAATACCATGTTACTATCACCAATTATATCAACGCTTAGTAAGCTAGTAGTTGATACAGCGTAATTAAATAACCGACTAAAAATATAGTATAAGGAAACATTTAATACAGTTAACAGTTGCAGAAGACAGAACGCTGACGTGATGTCAAAGCAAATTACATCTTAATGAATTCTAGAACCCTATAGCAGATATAATGCAATGGCGAGTAGACTTCGGTGTCTTAAATAATGGTACAGAATGTTGCAATAACGTTTTATCATGAATTCAATGCCTGCCATGTTATGTTTAAGTTAATTGGACATAACAATAACGCAAATTAAAAAAATGGGGATATTATCTGCGACGGAAAATTCATTTCTTTAATCTCTTGTTCTAATTGACATAAACCACTTTCCTAAATGACATTTTGAACTACATCGCTTCATGAAAATAATGCTGTAACGAAGTGCATTTTCAATTTTAAAAGTTACAAATAATGAATACAGATTTACTAATTCAAATCGTAGATATTGCTTGCCAATATAGCTCATAAATGAGGTAATAATGATATATAAACGGCATAGGAAATGTTATTTAATTGCTTGTGATATTGAAATAAAATTTAATAGTGTTCTCCAATCACTCGATGCTTCCCAAAAAAAGAGTTACAAATGTTGGTAAGAGATGGCATTCAAAATATTAAGCCGTCTTTATAGCTCAGTTGGCAAACCGTTGGATCCAACCAGAGTTAAAATTTCAGCAAAGGCGGAGTTGAATATGCAGTCGAAAAGTCAAGATTGTGTTGGTTTTTCAAGGGGTTCTCCTGCTTCTCTCGTAATTAAACCAACGGTCCCTCTTCCACTGTCATCTCCGTCTTAAAAAATTGGACACTACTTGGGTTTCCTTTATGTCGAACCGATCGTCCTTCATGGTGGGTATTCCTATGGTCTGTCTAAAGACTGATTAATGGCAGTAGTGGTAGATTCTAATCTTCTATTAGATTTGTATAAGATGCACCTAGGCCCTTACAGTTTCCACAATCCCTAGAGAGATATGGTATACGGATTTGATAGCTGGATAGGAATGTGTGAAGTAACAATTGGTGGAACCGGCTTAGGCAGGCAACACAATCAACATGCTGTTCATTCCATGAAGTGTGCACGGAAACCTATTTGAAATGAAGTTCCATCTTCCGACCGATTAGCTCTTCTATACCTCTATTTCTACTCACAAACTAAGTAGCAAACTAGTAATTTATATAGGTCCAAATATACCGTCGAAGGTATTGAAGACTTTTCCATTTGAAAGGGTAGTAGAATAAAGCTATAGTACAGTTAATACGAAGGATAAAATACTTGACTTCAACAGACTATTTTTCCACATTATGCTGTTGTCGGAGAGCATTATTTGAAGGTCTAGGTCTCGCATTTATGCCGCCCAGATTATAGGCCTACGTGCCATAGATTGCGAATGTCTGTCACAGATTCGTGAGCATACAGGAATTCTTGAAAGAACCTAATACTGTAGCAGTATTAATAAAAGACCTTGTGGTTCACGTGTATTGGTATTTGGAGTTACATTTTAAGTAATTTTCTTATTTTGATGAATACTGTCTATGACGCCTTATTGGTGTCATGAGGTTCAAACTTGTCTTCCGATATTTGACTGAAAATCTGTTTACTGACAGAATCCGTAACCCAGCGGCGTATTTTCAGGGGAGGCTGCTTTCGGCTGTATAGGGAAACTCTCTCTCTTTCCCTTTTCTTGGTTTTAAAAAATTGAGTTACGTGTTATTAGTGTTCTCTCCCTGCGTAAAAGTTTTCTTTTATTTTGGTAGACTTTTCTCTTGTTTGCGGGTGTTCCTGTAATTTTTTTCTTTTGTGTTACGAGATACATTTATTTATACAGTATATTAAATAATACATTGAGAGTTTAGAAACAAATGCGGATTTCTCTCTAGCTTCTTCTAGTAGTAGTTGTTCAGTATGTTGTGACCTAATTGATCGGTTTGCGAAGAAAGAGGATCGTCGAGTTAATTTGCTGTAAAATTAGGCTATTTAATAGTAATGAACAAGCCCCGGAATCTTAGGTTCGAATCAATTTTGTTGCTATCTCGTTACTCTCGAAATATTGCTTTTCTTATTGGTCTTATGTAGCAACCAGTAACATTATTCTTAAATTTGATATGATCTAAAAAGATCTAATTCGTAGGTTAGAACTTAAAATTTGCTAAAGAGAGGCCATCTTTACCGACCCATTGTAGTAAATTAACAGTATGTTGTTTATTTTATTTTTTCCCTTAAAATCATACAAATTTTTAAACTTAAGATTTAACATTCTAAAGAAATCCTAAAACATAGATTGGAAAACCTAATTTTTGTTTCTTAAAACCTATAAATTCTGCGTTTGGTAATGAAGTACGTCACAGGCCTTATATTTTTATATTCTCCATCAGTCACCTTTGGTCTCCTCAACTTTCAAACCCATCATCCGCCATTGCCGTAATCCTTCTGAACTTTCTGTATATAGACGTGCACACACAGCAATAAAATAAAAAATGTGTTAATTCTTTAAATAATGCATGAGTTAACAATTGAAAAAAAGCCAAAACTGGAAAACCTATAGACAAAATACTTATTGTTAACAGGGTTGAGTCAGACTAGATCTACAATTTAAGCAGTTCGTCTTCTTGATCTGCAGCTACATGGCATCATTCCTTGCTACTTTCCAGGTATTTCGATGTTTGTTCTTAGAGGTAGATTTCACCGACAGCTGAGATCACAAACGTGTTAGCCAAATTTGAAGAAGTACTCAAAGATCCTGAACCAAGAACTGGAATTTCTCTGGAAGGGAAAGAGAGCGATGAGTAAAGAGACGCTAGGCGGAAATGAACCCAGTGGTAGGGACACAAATCTGGCAGGAAATGGGCCGAGTAATCGGGTAAGCATTTGGCAAGTCTCGCGCCATTTTCCCACTCCGTTTGGTGGCCATCTTCACATTACTACTGTGCGACTTCACTGTACATAAAACAAGAAAACAAAGGACTGGGAGAGGTGTTGGTTACCAGAGTTCGTCGCATATTCCCATTATATTCAGTCAAGCCAAGTAACAACAGTAATGCCTCATTGGGAAGTGGGGACAATGGAAATAACCTCCCATTGTAACTGTGAGGCGAGTATGACTTTGTCTTCATTTTACTAGGCTCCAGGAGTTTTATTTCCACTACTTACACTATATGGTACGCGTTTCAGAGATAGAATCTTTGCCCAACGGCTGGAGAGACTGTTTCCCACACCACGGACGTGGGTTAAAATCCCGATGAGTTCAAATGAAACTAGTGGCAGTAGATAATAAAAAAAGTTTAGAAGCATTTTTCTATTTTACAAACTTCCGTTCTTTTTTATCATTAGACGGTTCTCCCTGACATAATCTATCGATTTTCTCTCAATTTTGACAGCCTTTCCCGACAATTCTACTGCCTTCAATGACATTTTTCTATATTATCTTTTGATACAGTTTTATTTATTTATTAAAAAACGGCAGGAATTTCTTCTTCTTCTTCTTCTTCTTCTTCTTCAGTGCCAATTTTTTTTCTGTGTTTTCCTTTTAAATCAGACCTGCACAAGGTTTGCGCTCTCCGAGCTGGCTCACAGCTCTTGAGCGGAATGCAGATATTAGCTGCGCTCTGTATAAGGGTGGACTGCAAGAAGGGGTGATCTCGTACAAAATATACACAAAAGGAAGTACTAGTACGAGTGTTTATGAAATGAATTCCCGTTCAGTGTTTGCAAAACTATCTTGGACTATTATTAATTAATAAAGAAATAATTATTTTACAGAAATAATAGAAATTCTATAGCTACTTAAATGTACAATATAATTTTGTTATATTTTTATTTATCAGTACAACAAAACGAGGTTTTATGCTGTTGGCAGCTGAAAGAAACAGTGGCCTACTGATAGTAATGAAATATCAGTTACAGATGTTCGATGCCTGCCTTTATTAAAGTTGATTATAGAAAACAGTTGTTCACAAATATAAATGTTGAGCCAAACATAGCAATCATTTTCACAGCCAGCCTGTGTAGTCGTGGATATTATTGCTAATGTTTAGTCTTGTAAAACTCAACCAGGTTAGTAGTATCATTCAAACGATCTTTAGCCCTTAGGTCACATTGAAGATCAATAAGTTCGAGCTGTAAATCGTTAAATGTTAAATGTTATGTTCCGTCTTTTAGATTCCTCTATACTGTACTGTAGCAGTAGGTAAGCAACGTGAAACATTTACTGAGAATAGGCCTACACACTGCACTCCACTAGATAACTAAGTGGTCGTTTCCCTCTCCTCTACCTATAGCAAGTCTATGTCATTCTGACATATCTTCCTCTCCGTTTCGGCGAGCGGTAAACACCGCTCTTCCGCTCCGAAGGAGCGCGCGCGCTCGTTGAGCGCTGTTTGTGCAGGCCTGTTTTAAATTAACGATTCAACCCCTGTAGTTTCAACCACGGTTTTATCATCTTGCCTCAGCCCCTTATGAACCACGTCTCATCCTCACATGGCTAGCCTAATAAACTCCACGGGCCCAGAGCCTCAAGCCCTTCCTATATCAGCTCCAAATTCCTCTGGAACATCTCCTTTGGCCAACACAAATTTCATCACGACCTAGCCGGGGATCGAACCCGGGCCGCTTGGATGGAAGACCGACGTGCTAACACTTTAACCAGAGATGCGGCTAGGTATCATGTCTTAGACCACGACGCTACAGTGCGGGACGAAATAAAGATAAACCTTACCTTATCATATATTTATTTTATTTTATTTATTTACTTTGTTACTTAACGACGCTATATCAACTACGGTATTATTTAGCGTCGATGGTATTGGTGATAGTGAGATGATACAGGGCCATCATTTTATTTTTACTTCAATTTTTATTGTACCTGAGTTTTTTAATGTACAGTTTCCCTGAAAAGGAATGAGACGATTGAATATTCCTAGGTCTCAGATGTAAAACACTGCGCATGATCAGAGACCAGAGCACTGATACACAAGATAACGAATATTGAGTTACTTAGATTCAAGCTATTTGGTTTGTTACTAGCATCGTTCCGGAATTCAGTTCAAAACCGCAAAAAATATGATGATATTACGTAAATAAGAGATAAACATATACGTAAATCGTGTAGTTAAATCGACAATGGACCTTCATGACTAGATCGACACTCCGCACAGAAAGTAAAGCTTTCGTGTCGTTGCAATAGCTCAGACGCTAAGATCTGTGCGTGTTGTGTAGAAGAGAGCGAGTTCGATTCCTAGTTTATATCAACGATTTTTTTTCCTAAATAACGTTGAAATAGAGTTTTACAAAGTCCTCAGATTACGTGTTAATGATCACAGAATTTACAAAATTACAAGTTATAATATTATAAACGTTAATCTAATGAATGCATTTATACACACACACATAGGCTACAATGTAAATGCATATATATATTAAAAACTGACAATTAAAATGAAATAAAAAATATATTCCTAAGCCACACAGACAAAACTTTTACAAAGGTTTAGAGTCCTTAGGCCATGTCATTTGTTGAGTAATTATTACAATATTTTATTAGTAGCTTTCCCATATGTGTAATAAATGCACTCGCACAAAACAATTTTTTTTAAAGTGTGGCTTTGGATTATTTAATTCTCACCCCTTCAGTTGATTTTAACTATTTTATCTACGTGTTTAATTTAATGTGCATTCAATTTAATTCATGTTATGATTGAATGTATAAGCTCTGTTGCAGTTATTGATTAATTACATATATTAATAGTAACTATTAAATGCATGTGTTAAGTAACTAATTGCAGTATCTTTTGCAAAATCTTGAATGTTTAAGTTGTCAATAATATTTCTGTACTATATACTATAAGACGGTAAAAGAATTTGCAATAGATTTGGGATCCTATACTTTATGATCACTAATTTTAATGAAAAAATATTTTCTTTCTTTGGATATCTACAAGTTTAACTTTAATAATATTTCGAATATCTTTAATTGCATTATCTGGATTTTGTGCTTTTCTATTCAAATGTGTTCTATTTTCCTCTTTCATAAATTTTGATAAATTACACTGTACTTCTTGTAGTATTTAAGAATATGAGGATAGTTACATTGCAGCTCATTACATATAGATTCTTCTTTTTAATACACGAGAGTTTTAAGTCCCTGCATTATCTACATGATTGAACTTTTGAATTTTTTCACAACATTGAGTGGAGAACATCCACTGAAATGATTCTGAAATGAAGTGAAAAATACAATACATTTACTCTTAATATCAGTAGTACCAGTAACATATACGTTTTTCCAAGATTCATTTTGTAGACATAAATGTAAATAATCACTAGATACAGCATTTACGACCCTTTTTTAGTTTTTAAATTTAATATTTTGAAATTGTTCAGTAACACTGGAAACAGGATGTGTTTATCATGTTCATACAAGCCATTGTATATAGGTGCTGCCGAATAGGAATTCAGTCTAATTCAGTCTACAAAACTTTTATCAATGGCTGTGCTACTTCAGCTTGTATGCTGGTGGGGAAATGAGTCTACGACTAAGATTTCCAGCTTCAAGGAGTGAATTTAATTTACTTTTGCGGAAAAGTTCCGAGAGATAATCTATGTTTCTGTCACTACAGATCACAAATTCCATATGAGATTTCTAAAGTATTTTCTTTACAAATTCAATGTTGGCTATAAATATTAATAAATACTAAGAAATATGAATGATTGTAGTTAGAAGTCTGACTTACATTATAAAAAGCAAGAAGTTACATTCCTCGGCAAGATTCGAACTTTTCGATGTTTGGTTTTGTCGTCCAACACATAAGCACGGACCTATTCAATGCTTATGTTAATAACCTACAATTTAGCTGTAGCAATGTGGTGTCATAACTTGGGGTTTGTTTACTTAATGTAATTAGATTTAATTTGATTAGCTTCGCAACAATTGGACTTCCTGTTATATCCTGTTATTTAAATATTTGAGTTAGAGTTGATTTATTAACTCTTACTGTGCAAGATGACCCTTATTTCAATAATTCTATATCACATTAAATAGTCATTGTCTACACTAAAGTATTATCATCATCCCTCATTTCTCATCGTAATGGCGAACCGACGTGACATGAGACAGCGAGTTATAGCTCTAGTTGAGGCTGGATATGGGGCTAGATCTGCTGGCCTTTTGGTCGGTGTTCCTGGAAGTACAGTACAGCCGAGAGGTGGGTTCATCGTTACCAAAATTCAGGGGAGGTCGAAAATCGCCCTATTCCTGGGCGTCCCCGGATTTCTTCATTGGAAGAGGATGCTCTCTTATTCGAGGAAGTTCGACAGGACCCCTTTCGGACTGCTAACGAAATAAGAGCAGCATCTAACTTTCCCGGTTCTTCACAGACTGTGATCAGCAGGTTGAGGAACCGCGGTATTGGGAGCCGGAGGGCTGCGCAAATGCAAATATTGGGGGAAGCACAAGCTGTCGACCGTCTTGCCTTCGTTACCAATCGAGTGGATTTCGATGGATGGTCTTCCACATGATCAGCGCTATGTGCACCGACGTGAAAGATCGGGGCGCATTAGCATATTGTCACAGTCTAGTGTATACAATCGCGAAGCTCAATACGTAGTAAATATGCAAACATTAGATTGTTGCTCACCACTAGGATCGCTAATATCGCCTCATTACACGCAATGCAAAATAGTAACGTTACAGTCTATTGGTCTATTGTTTCTAGCACCCTCAAAACTCAAGCTTCGTGACTGTATATAGTAGACTGTGATATCGTGTTGGGGTGGGTGTCTTACGTTGGACCTGGCGTTATAGAACGCATCGATGGCCGGTTTAATACGGGAACTTACGAGCACATTCTGGAAAATATATTCCTTCCTTCCGCCCCTAGAACGTTTTATCGAAGGAACATTGCTGTTCCAAAAGGATAACCATCCCGTGCACTATGCCTCAAGCATTCAAAGACGGTTTCAAAGTAGACCCGAGATCGAAATCATTAATTGGCCTCCGAAGTCACCTGATTTGAATGTCATCAAACATTTATGGGCGGAATTGAAAAAGAGAAGGATAGCCACCTATGCCCACTGACGCCCTCAAAATCGAGACGAATTGTGGGATCAAGTTGTTGAAACCTGGGAAGATCTCGCCGGGGATTAGAATTTATTCCACCATCTCTTGACATCCATGCCGGACCGACTTAGAGCTGTAATAGAAGCTGAAGGCATGTGGACAAGATTTTAAGTTGACAGGTCTCTTTTTGTTTCTTGTGGTTTTTGTTTGAGGAAAAATACTCTTAACTTTCAAGTAAGATTTATTTTTTTGACGAGGTTCAGCCCACTTGTAAGACCCAGAAAATGGGCATAAATTATTCATGTTTTTCGACAAATTAGATAGTCTAGGAACTCTGAAGAAATTAATTACACCTCAATTTAAAAAAAGTTTTACCTGGGATCGAACACGAGACGTTTCAGTTAAACAGTGGAACCGACACGCTACTATATGAGCTACCGAGACAAGACAGTGACAACAGCAGTCTATAATGTAGATCCCATAGCAGGCATTTGCCATTCGGTTCAGAGAAGCAATGATACCTTGTGACCCTAGCTATTTTGTGAAATCGTGGCCTTAAATGGCTGTCTTATTTTGGTCCTTGTCCTTGTTGTGGTCCTCGTAACAATTCTTGCTGTATTTCTCATGTTATGTATCGTTACGTCGATATCGAGTGAACTGCGCTGTAGAACTTTAACTTCCGACGACCAAGAGTCGTCTCATTCCTTTTAAGTGTAACTGTACTTCACTCCCACCCCTTCTACTAATGAAGTTCAACCGTCCTCCACACAGAGCCAAGACCGCATATACAGTCATAGTAGCCATACGGTCATAGTAAACAGTACGTTCCAAAAATACGTTCGCGTTTTCCAGTGACGAAAGAACTTTCAATATTGAATCATTTACGCACAGGTACTGTCGTCCATTTGCCTACGTCGTATCCCGGTTTCCCCCACCAGCTTTTATTCGCCAGCTAGTGGCTGGGCTGTCTCAGCTCCTTTCTGAGAACATTAATTTCTGTTAGGAATTGGACGTCTACGTAATATTATACAACTATTTAAAATAACTTAAATAAAAGGGCCTCGTTAAGTAATTAACTGTCACGTGATTTCCCCCCTTTCTACGACCCTACGACATAACCACTTGGACGGACAGTAGATAGTAGGCCTATGTCTGAGTAATTTTATCTTTTCGGATCGGGCGGAAGTGAAGATTGAATTTACAGAACGTAAGGTACTCTTTTATAGAGTAGGTACAGTATTATTTCAACATGAGTTACTAGTACGAAGGCCGAAACTGGTAATTGGGATTAGTTACAATAGTCTATAGTGCGATAATATGCACATTAGAACTGAAGCCTGTATCGAAATGAACGGCCACCATTTAAAAAAATGTGTTTAATTATCCATATTATGATTATTTTTCAATTTAACTTCATTCTCTATATTGTATGTATGTATTTATTCACACTGCAATGGGTATATACCCGGTGGCAGTGGTAACTAATTACACTCAATAATGACAATAATAAATTTATTAATTAGAAATACAATTAATAATAATACTAATACTTAATACTAATACTAATAATAATAATAATAATAATAATAATAATAATAATAATAACAACAACAACAACAGGGAATATACTAAATTAAATGAAACGATCACTTAAAATAACATTTGAAATAAATCTAATTTGTATCTTAAAACTAAGATCGAACTAAAACCCACGAGTATATGTTCATATCTGCACAAGTACCTTTCAACATTACACTCATTTCGCTGTCAACTCACTCACTGCACTGGAACTATGACACATTTCACTGATTCTATCCTGATTTCACTAACACTTCAAAAACATTTCACTGTTCAAATTCTTTGCACCGCCACTATAAACTATAAAGCTTCACTGACAGGAACACGTTTCACTTACACAGCACACTTCACTGACACGACATACTTCTTCACTGATACAACACACTTCACTGACACAACATAATTCTTCACTGATACAACACTTCAATAACAACATATCATTTACACCCTTTAACTACTGTGTATAATTACCGTCTATTAGTAAGGTCCTTAAGCCTATTTTTAAATGCATTTTTGGTTGTTGGTAAAGCCTTTAGTAAGTCTGCAGGTAAAGCATTCCAGTCCCTGATAGTACGATTGAGAAAAGAAAACTTTCCAGTGTCCGTCCTCTGCCTTCTTTCCCTCAATTTATATGAGTGGTCGTTCCTTGAAGAGTAACTTGGCGGCTGCAACCTATTTTTTATTTCTCTCCAGGCAGGCTCACCTCTGTATGTTTTGAACATTGCGCATAATCGAATTCGCGTTCTCCTGTCCGTGAGTGTGTCCCATTTTAATGGTGAATTTTTCCGACAACACTTAAGGGCCCGTTTTTGAATCTATTCCAGTGTCTTAATATGTTCTAATCTGGAAGGATCCCAACATGCAGCACCATATTCCATTACTGGACTACTAATGATTTATATTGCAATCTCTTTGGATTTGTCAGAAACTTTTCTTAGTACCCTCATCACAAAGTGTAACGCTCTCCATGCCTTTCCCGCTGTGTCTGTAACGTGTTCCCCCCAGCCGAGATCGCTGCTAAATTTTATTCCGAGGTATTTACATTTGTTAACTTCCGGAATGGTTTCACCCCCTAACGTATACGATGCGACTATTTTATTTCTTTTCCTTGTAAAGCTGATGGCTTTGCTCTTTAGAGAATTTATTTTCATTTTGTTGGCTATTGCCCAATCGTTTATTCTATTGAGGTCATTCTGGAGAAGAGTAGTATCTTCATGACTTTTTATTTCCCTGTATACCATACAATCATCCACGAATAAGTGAACCCTAGACAAGATATTAACTGGCAGATCATTTACAAAAGCCAAGAATAGAAGAGGCCCCAAGACACTCCCCTGCGGGACCCCGGAAGTAATTTCAATTGGGTTCGATAATTCCTACCCTACCCGTACTCTCTGAGTGCGACAAGTTAAAAATTTCTTGATCCACTGGAGCACTCTGAAGTCAATCCCCGTTGACTGTAGTTTTACCAACACGCTAATATGCTGCAGACAGTATACTATACACTGTATAATGAATAAGTCCACATGGACAGCTCAGTTCGTGAGTAAAAACAGTCATTGTTAATACAGTACTGTATTTTGATTAAACAAAAACCTAATGAAAATCATCAAACTCAAAATCGCGATATTTCCTAGTTTAAGTAAATGGATGAACTACTTTTCTTCCCTCCTATACCTAATAAAGTGATTTGTTTGTACATTACGCCAGTATCATCGAACTCCAGTCGTGGAAGGGGTTAGCAAACGGCGTTGATCCAAAGGTATAGCCAGGTTAATATTAAAATGTTAGTAAAAATAAAATGATGTCCCTGTATTTGGCGAGATAAGGCCGAAGATTCGCCATATTTTACCTGATATTTGCCTTATGATTGGGGAAAACCTCGGAAAAACCCCAATCAGGTAATCAGCCCAAGCAGGAATCGAACCCGTACCCGAGCGCAACTCCGAATCGACAGGAAAGCGCCTTAGCCGACAAAGCTACGGTGGTGGCACCTTATTATATAGGCTAGTACTGATTTTCCCGAGTATACTCTCACTAAAATTAATAATAATTACATTGGAACCTATGAAATTACAACACGTATAATCTGTTTGGCAGCTGAAAGCACATTATCGGAGAGTTCAAAACACAAGAAGAAGGTACACGGAAAACTGTTAGTCTCCATTGACACAAGCTCCAACAGTGGACGAAAATAAAATCCAGCGTCGTAAATCTGACGAGCGTTACGTGTCTATGGTTAAGGCGATGTCTTTGTTCTACCATAAGAGGTGAACTACTTAAAACCGTATGATGAAGATTAATGGTACAATGGTGGAGTACCGGCAGGGAAAAGGGAGTACTTTGCGAAAACCTGCCACCTAAGATCGTCTTTGTCCATCACAAATTTCACTTGGACACGCCGGGATTCGAACCCGCGTTACCAGTGTGGAAATCCGTTATTCTAGACGTTCGGCTAACGGTGCGCCAATTTTATTTTAGTTCATAACGTCATTTTACTGATTCCTCTCATATAAATGTCACTTATTTCGATTTTGATGACACAATTCTTTTTTCATACAATTACAACCAGCTTTCTTTAGGCTTTATATACGAGTAAAATATGCCATGCTTCCGTGCTGTTCTTCTAACTTCTGACTGATGAAATTCTATTTAATTTCATGTCATTTTTCATATTTACTGATAGAATTCTAGAGTAATTCTTCGAATTTCTCTCTCTTTACTGACGCCTGCGTAGCTCAGTTGGTAAAAAAATATCTACGTATTGGAAAGCCTAGTGTTCAATCTTAGATGATGGCAGGATATTTCTCGATGCTAAAGCTTTCAGAAAAACACCAAGGTCCACTCTGTCCCCAGAGATATTGAGCATTTGGTCATTCGCAGGGGTAAAATGCGATCGGACTGTAGTACTAACCACCAGACGTTGCAGAGGGTTTATCAGGGTATTCCCGTTTCCCTCTACCATTCCTCCAACACTTTCCACCTCCCCCTCATTTCATCTATCTTCTGCAATAGTAAATATAGACTGGAGTTAAAACTTGGGGGCAATACGGGTTGCCGATCCTTATATACGAAGGACTTTGGAACGTCGGGCCCCTGGGGCTTATCAGGCTACTCGTCAGCGAAACGGGACAATGAGCCACCAGGGACTGAGGCAGGATAGCCCACCTGTTAGCGTCGGATTCACGAATGCCACCCCGGCCACATGTCGAACGTGAACAATCATCGCGAATATATGTATGTATGTATGTATGTATGTATGTATGTATGTATGTAATTAGTTCCAAGTCTTGCCACCAGGTGAAATCATGGCGCTGTAAGCAGTCAAAACGTGGTCTGGAGAAAAGTTGGACACACATTTCACCTATACCAAAAACTCAGAAAGTTCATTGTACAATAGTGTTAGATTTAAACATAGCAGAGTATATTATTATTATTATTATTATTATTATTATTATTATTATTATTATTATTATTAGGTTAAAGGATTATGTGAGAAGTTTCTGGCGACTAGAATTGTGAACAAACAATCCGGAGGTTCTCGTCGACATGTCTCAGAAGAGAAGATTGAATAAATTAGGGCAGGATTTCAAGGAAACCCTCAAAAATCAATTCGCCATGCATTCCGGCAGTTCAATGTGCCGAGATCAATTGTGCATCGAGTGCTTCATAAGCAACTTCGTTTGTACCCCTACACCATTGGACTTCTTCCTCTGGGGCTATGTAAAAGATTATGTGTTTGCGACTCCAGTACAAGATATTCAAGATTTACGACCCGTATCCGTGATACAATTGCAACAGTATCAATCTACATGTTGGACAGAACTTGGAACAAAATCGAATAAAGACTTGATATTGTTCGTGCTACTAATGGTGTACAGGTAAAGGTGTATTAGTGTGTGACAATGAAAAATCTTTGAGTTTCTTTTTCCTTTAATACCAATCTCATTTAATAATTCCGCGAACTTTGTTAGCAATGATTAATTAAAATGTGGGAAAGGGACACATTGTACTTCCTTCTGAAATCAAAATTATTCATTAATATTATGAATGCATAATAATTGGATTTCATTGTCTTGGGACTAGCTTAGAGCTATATCTCAGACCAGGTTGAATTAGTGGAAGAGAAATACCATATCTCCTTGTAGAATAAGCATGATAATTCGCCGAGTACTTGATTTTGTTTGTGTGGTAAGGTGTTAATAATAGTACATATTCGTAATTATTTTTAATGTCTATAAGTTTTAAATTTTAATATAGGCCTATAAGATTTTTGGGATACTCGAAATGCTTTTTAAACACATTTTAATAATTCCGTACCGATATTAAGTTGGTTCAGGAGGTACAAAACAGTATTTCTTATACCTCTCCAACCTATTATTCCATACTAAATAAACGACTGCATTAAAGTTAAATAAATGGATCGCATTGAAGGAGGAGATGGAAGGTTGAATTGTTTAAGAGTTAGGCCTACTTAAATATTTCAAAACGTTTCATTTCCCGAAATTTTAAGTCTGAATTTTTTTACAGAACCTTTGATCTCTTTAGAAAGATCCTATTTTGTAACATTTTTAATGTTATCTTATAAAAACAGAGGAAAATTTTAGACCTATAATATTCAAATTTTTAACATTTATACAGTACATGAACACATTTTATTTTTATTAAAAACAATTTTATTTTTTTTACCAATATGACTTTGTTAAGTATATTTTAAAGATCATGAAGCAAGAATTTCAACCTCCTAACATTAAAGTGTTGGAATCTTTAGACATGTGAATGCAGAGAATTGGGGAAAATAAAACCACGGGAAAATGAGTTTAAAAGTTTCCATGCATTTTAAACTTAATGAGTGCGGCCTTTCTAAAGGTGGTGAAATTAATGACACAATCGCCGTAGGGTTCTGAAACTAGGTTAAAGTGTAAAGCAGGCATCATACTTTTAATTTCTACAAAAACAAAAACAAAAAATAAAAATAAAAATAAAAATGTGATTTTTACTAAAAATCACCAAGTTTTCACGAATCTCTATCCTTACACTATATGCCAGAAAAGATCGTAGCTGATAAAATGTATTTATCAATTATCTTAATTTAGAGCAAACGTAATCTATATGAGGAAGTTTTGGTCCATCATAACGCCTAAATATTTCATCTGTTCAAATGAACCCAGTTCTAATTTTCCTAAATATGTTTTTTGATTATTCGAAAATTTCCACTGCTTCTCCTTCGATTTCATTTAGACTAGGACACCGAGAATCTATTGCATAATAGTTCTATGCTAAGTTAAAACGTTTAAAATCACACTTTTGCGCACTAAAATGTTTTAGCGCCTCTATTACAGAACATACTTAGTGAAAAACTAAACGAGAACCATTCATTGTTACCGTTCCCTGCAGTTCTGTGGCCAGTATGCGCGACAAGGCACGTCTGCTGCATGCCACTACCAGCTCTGCGCTGCAATATGCAGTGATTGTGGCCTGAAACCACACCAATCGCAGGCTGGCATCGCCGCGTCTGTCTTTCCACACTGATTATCCCCAGTGCGGTCTATGTTGGCGTTCCTATCCAGCCCACAACTCCATAACAGCGGTGAAGCTTGTCAAGTAGGCAGGGAACGTTCATAAACTACCTGCAGGTGGAGGTCTTCGCAGCGCATTCCATCGCTATTCACTTGTACATGGCGACCGTCATTTGACAGGGCTGCGGGCTTCTACGCGCACACAGTCATGTGTTGTCTTGAATCAATCAACCTAGTTGATGGACAGTACTTTGTTGCATCCATTTTATTCTTTTTTATGTTTGTGTACGCTTAAATGAGTAGTGATGAAGTGTCGGAATATCAGGTCATAATACAAAGAAACTGGTCACACTAATTCCATTATCTCCTGGATTGGTTGCCTCATGAGTGATGGTGTCACTTATGAGGTTCAAACCTATCTTCGTAGAGTTAACTAAACAACAATACAGTGTAATCTAATTAAAATTTCAGCACGGAAACCGATAATTACTACATCCTTCTCACAGAAATTGATTGTGCAAATGTTTTGTATATTTGTCTTATGATGCATACGTGTGGGGAACATGCGTCATGGCGACTACATGGTAGCTTCTGAAGTATTCTTCATGGAAAAATTTATCGGCCATAATATCACGGCAACGTTAAATAATCTATGTAGGCCTAGTTAGATACGTCGTTCAATAGCGTCCTACTAGCCTACTACTAATAATATTTACTCCTCTTGATTTTACTAAAGGAAGACATGTTAAATATTTCAGACTCACGGAATAAATACAGTACTTTCCTCGTCAATTTTATCAAGTAAATCTTGAATTTAATAACCAGAATGCTGAATTAAATGCTGGTAGTTAAATGGAAAGAGTCCCCAAAAATAAAGCATAGTTCGAAAAATGGAAAAGGTTGGAGCGAATAATTGCTGCAGAATAAAATACTAGCTCGAAAGTGGAGATGAAACGTAGAACAGGATTAGACGAATTTGTACACTAGGGCGCATAGAAGAAAAAATCCGAAATTGAAAACATATGAGTGTACAAAGTTGCCTTGTAGTGTATACTACGTACCTATACACAGTACAAAATCAGGTCTCTAATAATTAGATTATAATTATTACATATTTTACCAAGGCGCGGATGTCTGGAAATTAGAGTATGTAGTAATATATTACTACATACTCTAATTTCCATATATATATATATATATATATATATATATATATATATATATATATATATATATATATATATATAATTTTCTTATTCTTCGGTGTATGGTCATTGGAGCTTAAATCACTTTCTTTTTCCAATTTCTAGTTTCTAGTTTCTCATAAGATATTAAAAAGAAAAACTTCAGTTTCCACTTGGTATTACGAACTTGTCTGAGTGAAATGCAATTCATGTTAAGTAAAATGTTCTTGTGCGTTGATGACGTCAATAGACGTAACAAAAGTAAGAACGGGCGCTCCGCTCGTATACGAAAAAATGCAAACATTGTTCACACACCTCATCTGATATAACTGATTTAGCTGGAATGTAGAAATCTGTTAAACGCTTGCGCAGAAGGTTCCACCAACTTCTACCTAACGGCTGCTATTGCTCAAGGTGTAGGCTATCATCAGATGTGTAATATTATGATGCAGTATTTTTTCATTAAACTCAAAATAACCTTGTCTATTACCAATTCAAACGATAACATTTATTACTCCACAGCATTTAAATATAAGAGAAGTTAGAAACAGTATAATAAATAATTTAAAATTGGACACAATAGATTAACAATCTTATTCTGATTTAGAAAAAAAAAACAATGACTAATTAATTTCCACCTGTGCCAGAAAACCTAGTCAAATAGTAGGAAGTAAACTTAAAATAAAAACCAGAAGAATTACAATATCAGAACTGAAGCTAAACAGAATGAGAAGCCAATTATCTAGTGCAGGTGGTAGGGGAACTAATCCAGTTAACACGGAAACCAGAATGTAACTATTTATCAGCCGGAAACTCAGTAGGCACTGGAACAGAAAAACAGCAGTAGTAATAGTAGTATCAGTAGTAGTAGTATTTAGTTTCTACTGTAGAGATTGTTCAGCGTAAAAATTAAAGGAAAGAGATAAATGGCCGACGAATTTTGACAGATGATCTATATCAAAGATAGGATTTTTACGTGCTGTAAACATACGATACGAGACATACAGCTGGAAAAAACAGTCAACATGTTCTAATTCGGGACTCTCAAATCCATATGACGTCCATGCTGAATAAATCCGAGACAGTCCAAAACTACGTAGATCTCTGGTATGCGGGATTATCAGGCTTTTCATCTTCTGTAAATCAACAGTAAAGCAGAGCACCTTGACATGCTGGGACAGTTGGTTTTTTCACGACGTAGCAGATCTGCAGCCCAACGTATTGCTTCCTTGAGACTGAGGCTCTCCCAGATAGGAATCTGCAGGTTTTAGCCTAGAGTCTTTCAGTAACACATTTCGAAGTCACTATATGGAACAAAAATAACTGATTTCATTGTTGTAACGTTCGTCAGATATTCCATCACTCCACTGGTTTTGTTTCCTTAGAGTTAAGTATTAAAATACAGAGTATTTCAGAATTCAACTGAAGAAATTTAAGCGTTGTGGAGGGGTCCTAGATAAAATTTTGAGATAGGAAATTAGGGATCTGGTGGTTCAAACGTGCACAATGGCGTAAAATATTTTTTGGGTAAGTACGCTATTGATTGGGGATTTAAAGAACTACTACCGAACTCGAACATACTACATTTTGGCCTGAGGTCTGAAGCGTTATCCGTTACACCATAGCTTCGTTGAATTGCCACACGCAGCGTGCAATCAGGTTGCCGATGTACGGTAGTATAGAGGAGGTGAGCGACCGCCCGGTCTCGTAGTATAAGCAGTTCATGTTAAGAGTTGTGACCGGTCCAAATAGACAGAGCAACTACAGCTAATGTATACATATGTAAGAATTTATTTTTTCATTACTGTGGTCGGAATAGTGAAAGCTTAATATTTGTACAGTGCAAATAAGAATTCAATCAAACATACTACAATGAGAGTGTTGCTGTTCCAAATAATTGCCCCTGGAATACCCTTACCCTCGCAGCCAGTCTTGACCCGTTGAAAAACGTGATTGGATGCTGTTAATTATTATTCAGAATATTACGACAAAATAATGGAGGTAATTGATGAATTAGATAGCACAGACAGTTCCGCTATTGTAGCTGTAAAATCATTGCCTTCTGAACAGCTATTGGAAGATATTCTGTTCATTGATTCTAATTTTAAAATCGTGTCCAAAAGCATCGCCCTGTTAGAATCGTATAAACTACAACTCTCAAAAGCCCTTAATATAGTGGATAAAGTATCACAAATCGTTATCCAAAATATCACTAATTTCAGAAAAAGTGAAATGTAAGTTGAGAAACATTATTGCTAAAAATTCTGCCTATTCACAACTTCGTACTATAAATGATGTACTATCACGTCACGACAAGACGTGTGAAGTTGGTGTGCTAAAAAGTAGTGACTTCCCGTTCTTCAAATATGCACCTATTACATCGTGTGATGTTGAACGTACATTTTACCAAAATAAAAACTGTTTAAGTGACCATCGGAGGAGGTTACTTTGCAGTCGCTCAAAATGTACGTAACTCTTCACTGCAATGCACATATTCAAGGATGATGTGAGTATATTACATTAAATTTTAAGAGTTAATGTATCTCACTACAAAATAATTGTGTATTTACATGTTTAGACATTTGCTACTTCAATGATCATTCATTATATTTCTTGAATGCAGGGTACAGGTTTTATTGTAACCGCAGTATACTGCTCAGTGTTTACATCAGAAGCATACTCGATCCGTTGCACGTCCCCTTCTCATACAGTCTATACCGCGAGTGTAATAAACCTTACGATTCTCGTGGCAATCCCACGAAGTCTACCAATAGTTCTCTTTTAAAATAGGTAAGCTAATGAAAATGACTGAGGATGAAACAAAAAGCAGTGCAGTGGTGTATTGTCTTATTATTTTCTGTCAATTTGACAGATTGTAGAAAAGCCAAATTTTGAAAACACAGTTGATTGGTTCTTAACAGTTGGTTTCCATCCCATCCTTAATAAGATCCGAAACTACCCAATACCATTCCATACCCCTATTTCAGTTTAATACTGGATTTTGAATATCAAATGTAAACTATTTTAACAACTGACAACTCTGAAATTTTTCGTCGAAGACCCTCTGTTCCCTATCCCAAACTGATTGTCTCTAACCCCTCTATAACCATATAAATTTCTTCGGTTGAATTCTGAATTGCCTGACCTCCAAATTTACCAGTCAGCATTTGTGATAGCTGCGGTATATGTCTAATTATTAGACATATTGAAAAGAATATTGCAAAACACTAATTTCAGATCATATGTTCTCAGTATCACTAATAGGTCGCATTCATTTCGTGCAGTTTCATTTTCCAAACTTTCAAAGCAGCTTCGAAATCTCTAAATAAAAAAAAAATCCAGGTCGTTGAATCAGACGCATCATACCTACTTCGTGTTCATCACTTACACAAGATATCACTTCACTGGATCTTTTCGTAACTCTAAATTAGGGACAGAGCATATATATAGTAGAGCGTCTCATTTAGGCAAAGTGAAAACGTAAACAAAGTGCTGGTAACGTATGGGGGGGGGGATGATCCGTATGATAAACACGAGGGATGCACAAGTTTTAGTTACAACATTTATGGAGGAGCATTAATTGAAATTGTATTTTCTAAAAACACACAAATTGCATAAAGATATCATATACACATTTTAACAAACAAGCAATAAAATTGTAACGTGGAAATAATTCAATATAACAAATCAAATTTTGCTACTTACGTGATGTCGCTTTCAAGCAGCATTTTTTACTGTCATTTTCTGTATGACTAACATAATATCATCGTCTTCTGTAGCCGAATTAACAAAATTGCAGTATATTGGTCTGAACTGTACCTGAATAAATTGAAGTTTGAAAAGGTATAATTATTATGTTTAGGAAATAGTGTTGTCACTTCAGACCAATATACTGTAGTTTTGTTAATTCGGCCACAGAACACGGTGATATTATGTTAGTCATACAGGAAATACAATTCATGACCGTAAAAATGCTACTTGAAAGCAACATCATATATGTATGTAGCAAAATTTGATTTGTTATATTGAATTATTTCAACGTTACAATTTTATTCCTTGTTTGTTACAAATGTGTATATGATAACGTTGTGGAATTTGTGTTCTTTTGTTTTGTGTGTTTTTGGAAAATATAATTTCAATTAATGCTCCGCCATAAATGTTGTAACTAAAACCTTGTGCATCCCTCGTGTTTATCGTACAGCTCGTCCTCCCCCAACACGTTACCTGCACTTTGTTTTACGTTTTCACTGTGCCTAAACGAGACGCTCTACAGTACATCTATATCACCTGACCTTCAACTTTACGACTCCCCATCTATGATGTCATTGCTACTGTAAATAATGTATAATTATGCTGAAATGAAACTGGTAAAAAATTTACTTCAGTTTGTCTGTTTCACTAAAGGGTCACTTTTAGTTTCTCGTTTATTTCGTGCACTTTTATTTTCTAATTTGTACTAACTTCATGTTTAATATGTTGAAATAGGAGAGCTTTGAACGGGACACGCATTACTAACGAATCATGAAGCGTATTTAAATTTCTGAACCGTAACTTTAATTACGTAAGGATTTGGTGGAGATATAAATCACAAACATTAATATATTTTAATTATACTGCCAAATAATAGTCAAAATACGTAGATTACAAAAGGAATGAGGCAGTGAGAGTATTGTGCGCGAGTTTAATCAAAACTGAGAGTTTTAAATCTTTCCTAGTTTGGTGTAATCAATTTTGTAGCGAAGTCGTCATTCCTAAGCAATTTGACCGACGCGCTGTGGGGCGCAGCTGTAATTTGATTACAGCCATGACAGTGCTGCCTGCAACAACAGTGGAACAGGTTCACTTACACGAGACGACGCATATGCGCGTAAAAGTCCCGGGGGTTCTACATAATTTAACGTTAAAACATTCCATTCGTCTTCATAAAGGGATTATAAAAACTGTATTCTCAGAATACGTAAGGGACTCTGTTTGTACTGTTTCTTTTCTAAATCCAAACACAAGAGTTTCATTTTCAAATTCATTTCTTTGCAGTAATTTTTTCATAAGTTAAAAACTTGTAAAACTTCGCTGCAGTAGCAGTATAGAGCTAGGATACAATTCTTGCCGCAAGTTGATTGATAATATG
Organism: Periplaneta americana; assembly: GCF_040183065.1. Taxonomy (NCBI): domain Eukaryota; kingdom Metazoa; phylum Arthropoda; class Insecta; order Blattodea; family Blattidae; genus Periplaneta; species Periplaneta americana. Next base: position 92,421,200 of record NC_091119.1, read on the forward strand.
CTCATCTTACTTAAACGTAAGAAATTGCGTTACACATCCACCAGCCCCTCAAGATGAAACCACAGTCTAGTATATACAGTCACGAAGCTCAACACGTAGTAAATGTGCATTCATAGATAGTTGCTAACCACTAAGATCGCTGATATCGCCTCATTACAGACAATTCGAAATAGTACCTGCACAGTCTATTGTTCCTAGCACCCTCACAACTCAAGCTTCGTGACTGTATATACTAGACTGTGATGAAACTGTATTAGACCTACTAACTATTAGTATTATTTTATTTTGTAACAGGATATGAAGTACCACCATACTGATGTGGGTATGCATAGTGTCGCTCTTATGGCGTTGCGCTACAAGACAGAAAGTCGTTGGTTTGATTCCCGATTATGTTATGGACTTGTTATCATTCATGTAATTCTTTCTGCCGCAAAATTACTCTTCAAGGAATGATCACTGATATAAATTGAGGAAAAGAATGCAGAGAAGAGACTTGCAAATTTTTCTTTTCTCGCTGTACTATCAGAGACTGGAATGCTCTACCTACAGACTTACTTAAGGCTTTATTAAAAGCCACAAATGTTTTAAAAATAATCTTAAGCACTTCTCTAATAGACGGTAGTATAATATACTCGCTATACCTGTAGAGTGAAAAAGTAATCGAACATGTGTAGATAACTTTGTTGCAGATGATATGTAACCATTTACACAACAACTACCTTCAAAGTACGTCCCTCTGGGCAGTGACACACTTCTGCCAGCGTCCATATCACTCCTCGAAACAATCCTCCAGTCCATCTTTGGTCACTTCCCCGCAGAGAGAACGTAGCATGAATTTTCACTTCTTCGGCTGAAGCAAACCGTTATTCCTTGAGTAGGGACTTGACCTTTGGAAATATGTAGAAATCTGATGGAGTAAGATCTGGAGAACACGGTGGCTGTGGATGAACATATATTTTGTGTTGTGCGAGGAATTCTCTTATCAAGACCGAACAATGTGCTAGGGTATTGTCATGATTGTCCTTGTCACAAATTGGATCTTTTTCGTCGAACTATATCCCGAAGACGTCGAAGAATTGCAACATAGTCTCCTTACTGACAGTTTGACCCTCGAAATGTACGAGGCCTTGGTTATCGAAGAACACTTCAAGCATTATTTTCCCCTTTGATCGGTCGGAACACTGAGTCTATACGCCTGGAGAGTAGACCACGTACCACACGGACAAGACAGAGAAGTTGCCTACAGAGCATGGCGTTGCCACCCGAAGTTCGGGTACTTCCTGATTCTACTGGGTGTTCATTTCAAAGTGTGTCATGACGTTACTGTTGTTGAGTCACCGATTTGAAGCGAGTTTCAGCTTATATGTCTGAGAAGTTGCCTATTATTCAAGGCGTTCTTCAATCTGAACTTGAGAACGTGTACGGTATAACTTGAACGTCGTAGCAACAGATGGCGGTCTGTACGGTCTGTGTGCTACCATAACCTCTTTCGAGATGCAGTGTGGCGTCGACCACGGTAGAGTACAGTTGTATTGTGTACGCGAGCGTTGCTGACGGAGTACAGTGCCGAGTCGTTTGGTCGCGTAATAAACAACAGTGCACATCCAGTGTATAACTTCTTACATATATAGTGTTTTTGCGTTTATATATATATATAATTATTTTGTAAGTTTTTTTTTTTTTTTGTTTTCGAGTGTTATAAGGACAGTGCAACGAACATTTTGAACAGAACATGGCTACTATACGTCGTGTTAACACAATAAAAGTTCAATTTGAAGCAAGTGCCCCGCGCCCTACGGCGATGGAGTTACACGTGTGGATACAACAAACTCTGAACATAAACACGGATCAAGTAGATATGTTGCAGCTGAACATGCAAGAAAAATCGTTGTATATAAAAGTGATATCGCCAACTATGTATGAGAAAATAGTGCAAAAACATGAAGGTGGAACAAAGTTTAAATACGGCAACGGTGAACAAACGCAATTTCAAATTAGTAAAGCTGATTCGCCTGCTATAACAGTTAGAGTATTTAATCTTCCTCCCGAGGTGCCGAACTCAATAGTAACGACAGCTTTGACTAGATATGGTGTTATCCATTCAGTGAGAAACGAACAATGGAGCACAGCATTCCCATTTCCTGTTAATAACGGTATCCGTGCTCTAAAGATGGAAGTGAAACAAAATATTCCAGGCTCAGTACCGATAGCGGGCTATAATGCACATGTTACATACATTGGGCAACCGATTTTATGTTTTGTATGCCATGAGCCTGATCACAAAAAAGAAGACTGCCCACGAAGGAAAACAATCTTACCAGTTAGTGTTCAGTCACGGAAAATGTTATTGAGTTACACAGTTATGAGGAGATCTTCACAAGGACCATCGACATCAAACGAAGAGTGAACGATGACACGGCCCGTGGAGCGAGACGCACCGGTGGAAGACGTCACAGATACATCTTCCGAGACAGCAGAGATCACAAACGTAGTGACCGACAGGACGGAGCAGCCTATGTTGGAGACAACAGACCGGACAGAGGATACAACAGCAGAGGAGGTCAACACAGACGGACGAAATGCAGCTCCGGAGTTAATGGAAACAACAGTAATCCCGCCAGAATCGAAGTCACCGTCGCATTTTGGAAATGCTCCACTCGAGGTAAGCTGTAGGCCTACTTTACAATTAGAAGAACCAACGGAAACTCCATCAAAAAAACTAAAACCCACAACACAACAGGAAAATTCAAGGGACCCACGTTTGCGAAGTCGAGACGCGGGGCCCAGTAATGCAGCCACAGATAAAAACTCGCCACATGTAAATCCGAGTAGTAAAACGAAGAATAGTCCAACAAGACCACATCCATATGCTATATATGGACGTACCAAAGAGAGCAGCAAGAAAGAGGGTGCTGAAGGGAAATCGTTTCAGAAGGGGAACATAAACAATACCACCACTGTCGAGGGTATTACTGACTTGGACATGTTAGATGTGTAGGATATATGCACGTCCGCGGTCCTGTTTGTTTATGTTTATAGCCTCTGGATTCTCCATTCGATAACAATATTACGCAAATATGTACTCTAAAATTCAATTATATGAAAGGGAAACATAAACAACAGTCAGTCAAAGAGAGCAACAAGAAAGAGGGGTGGAAGTCAAATCGACTCATATAGGACATATAAACATTGCCAACACTATCGAAGGTATCACTGACTTGGACATATAAGTTGTGTATGACATATGCACGACCGCGGTATTGTTTGTTTATGTTTATAGCCTTCTAGATTTCTATCAATGGTAATAGTATACAAAAACACTACCTTAAATATAACTAGTATACAAGAGGAACACAAACAACAGTTACTCAAAGACAGCAACAAGAAAGACTGTGTTGAAGCAAAATCGACTCGGAAAGGACATATAAACTCTACCACCAATCTTGAGGTTATTACAGACTTGGACACGTTAAATGTGTAGGATGGATGTACGTCAGCGATCTTGTCTGTTTATTCTCACAGCCCTCTCGATTTTCTATTCGATGGTAATATTACGCAAATATGCTACTTTAAATGTCAATTGTATACAAGGGAAACACAAACAACAGTTACTTAATGCATTCCTTAGGCAAAATGACATAGATGTGCTTTTATTGCAAGAAGTAAACAATGATAATTTCGAATTTTTGGGTCCCCAATATGAATATGTTGTGAACACCGGTGAGAATAATCGTGGTACTGCAATTATTTATCGTGCGGGGATGGATATCGATCAAGTAGAAACACATCCTAGTGGCAGAGTCATATCCATGAATCTTAATAACACACAAGTTATAAACGTGTACCTGCCTTCGGGAACCAAATATCGTCAGGAGAGAGAGAATTTTATTAGTAAAGAAATCCCATTCTACCTGCGTCACCGATACAATCGGCTACTTATAGGTGGAGATTGGAATTGTGTATTACACGCAAAAGACCAGACAGGCAAATATAATCCATCGCCAGCATTAGAAAATTTAACAAGAGAACTACAGTTAATAGATACCTGGGAACTCATTCATGGTAATGATGTAGAGTATACTTTCCGTCGACAGAAGGTATCGTCCAGATTAGATCGATTTTACATCACGCGTCCGCATTCAACAGATGTATACAGAATACAAGTCATACCGACACCTTTTTCGGATCATGATTGTGTCTGCATTTCACTGCAGACAGATACACAACTCCCCCTCTATGGGAAAAGCTACTGGAAACTTAATGAGTCTTTATCATTTATACCTGACTACAGAGACCAATTTGTTCAACATTTCAAAACTCTAAACATAAGAGTCAGAAATTCAAAATTCAATATAATGGAAAAATGGATGAAAATAGTGAAGCCTAGTGTCAAATCCTTTTAACAGTCTGTAGGGATTCAACGAGCACAAGAAATCAGAGCAACATTGCATTTTTATTACCAGATGTTAGCTGAACGTCATGAGGCACAAAAAACAGAGGGAAATAAATGGGCAGACATCGTTGCAACTAAGTTGAAAATCTGTGAGATGCACAAAAAACTCATGAATGGTGTGATGGTCAGGGCTCGTGTACCGACAGTACACGAAGAAGAACGCTGTGCGCTTTACCATCTAGTAAAGGAAAAACGAAAGAGTAGAATAAAATATATAGGCCTGCTCCGCACTGCCGAAGGAAATATTGTAAACACTTCGAAAGATTGTATCAAAGAAGCTGAAGATTTTTTTAATTCACTTTATGCTGCATCTCCAACATCATAGAAGGAAACAGCAAACATATTGACAAGTGTGAGCAGACATCTAAGTCTACAACAACAACAACAGAATCTCCAGTCACCAATAACGGAAGAAGAAATTCGGTCAGCATTAGAAAGCGCGCCCAAGAATACTGCTCCCGGTCCTGATGGATTATCTTATCAATTCTACAAGACCCATTGGCGCTTAATTAAGGAATATCTATTAGAGCTTATGAATTATATTTTAGAAAATGGTTCAGTAATCGATGGTTTCAGTGATGGTCTAGTGACTTTAATTCCGGAAACAACTAACTCAACTACAATGTCAGAGTACCGCCCCATTACTTTGCTCAACACTGATTACAAGCTGTTTATGAAGGTACTAGCTAATAGATTGAAGCCGGCCTTTCGGGATATTTTTGAAATTGGTCAGACATGCAGTGTGCAAGAAAAATCCATTATACATAACCTTTACACAATTCGCGACACGGTTCTGCATTTTGAAGAACACCATGACGATAAAGGAGCATTGCTCTCAGTGGACTTTAACAAGGCTTTTGATCGGGTTAATCACCAGTACCTACAACAAGTCATGAAACGTTTTTGCATACCAGATAAAATAATTAACATTATCAAAAACATGTATAGTACTGCACATTCCCGAGTCCAAATTAATGGCTTTTTACGAAACGAATCCCCATCAAATCGTCCGTACGCCAAGGATGTCCGTTGTCTATGTTCCTGTTTGCACTCAGTGTGGAACCTCTTATTCGAATGGCACATCGGAACTTAAATTCGGATGCACGAACAATATCCCCGCTATTTACTAGCAGAGTGTACGCAGATGATATGGTCTTTCTCCTTCGTGACGTAGAAGAATGTGCGACACTGTCACGTATTTTAGAAATATACAGTGCAGCCTCCGGTGCACAAATAAACGCACGGTAGTCCTTCTTATTACCCCTGGGTAGCTGGCCTGACAGACACACATTTAATGATATCATTACGGTACGCCAAGCGAAAATTCTAGGAATGACAGTATGTGGTTCCTTCGATGAAATGATTGAAGTCAACTGGACAAAGACAACTGCTCTCACAAGAGCTGCACTGTTCCAACAGATACATAGAAATCTAAATCTTTTTGAAAGAGTATGGCATGTTAATGTGTTCTGTTTGTCCAAATTGTGGACCTAGCACAAATTCTCCCACTTCCAGATAAATACGCGACGGTCCTTGAACGTGCAGTGAGTTTCTATATTTGGAAAGGGCACCTGTACAAACTAAAGAAAATACAGTTGTGTTTGCCAAAAGGGAAAGGAGGGCTGCAATTGATAGCAGTGAAGGAAAAATGCCAAGCACTCATAACTCGGAACATTCTAAGAGGACAGCGAGGAGAAAGCGATCCAATGGACAACGACTTCTGGGAGAGACAAATTCCACCATTGCGCAGCAGAAAATCCCCGCTACCGAAGTCTACACAAATTTTATGGCAATTAATAGAGTCATATCCTCCAGAACTAATCACATCGGACACAAAACAACAAACCAAATTAATTTATACACACATCATGGAGAACAACTTTCAGTCCCCACGTATTACAGAACAATTTCCCAATCAACGCTGGCACAAAATTTGGCACAACATACATCTGGCCAACATCCCCACTGCATGGCAGACAACAGTTTATTGTTACATCAATCACATAATACCGACGGAGGAAAGAAAACACGGACACCACTTGACGGACTCGCCTGCATGTAAAACATGTGGTTACTTAGACACGCTGAAACACAGAATAACAAATTGCGGAACTGCAAAAACAACTTGGGACGGAGCAAAACATCTATTGCAGCAGATATGGCCTACGTCACAATTAAATGATAAGCATCAAACTCTTTTGTTAGTAGACCCTCCAACTGAAAATGCAGTTTTCGTCAAGGTTTGTCTTGCTGCAGGATTTCTACACTATCAACTGACGGCATCAGTACACACAATGGAGGAGTTCTTGAAAATGCTCGCAACAGAACGTCACAAATTTGAGCAAAAGTGCAACGCCATGAACAATCAGAATTTACAGCAACTAAAATCATTGCACCTTTAAACCTTTAAAACAAGTACATTCAAGGTACAAGGTTATGGCTGGTTTCAAGTGTGTGTGTGTGTATGTATGTGTGTGTGTGTTTTTGCATTCTGTTCTTCAGTGTACTTAGTGAATGTATGGTGTGAATAAATAATTAGGGTATGTGTAACAAAAAAACTAGGCCTATATAAAAAAAATACACAGAGGAAGGTATACAGCTACAAAGTGATAAGTGAACCCAATTAAAAAAAAAAAAACTGTGTTTTGCGCCGGAAAGTCGTACGCAGGGTATTTGTTGTCATCGGTTGCGTACGGCAACATTCCACAACACAAATCAAATGCTCCGTGTCCATGTTGACCGTCGAAGTTAATATCAACAAATATGTAAGTAATCGTCTTAACCCTCTCCCCATATCTCGACAGTACGTATTTCCAAACAGTTCACATTCCTGCCACTACCGGCGTTACCGTACGTATCGGTACGTACTCTTCAGAATGAACGCCGTACTTGCTAGGCAACTTCTCTGCCTCATAGATAATACACCTCTGCGGAAGTGTAGGAAGATTGAATTCTCTAGGCTCATCGGCTAGCCACATGACGGCATACAGCGAGCCATGACACACTTTGAACTGAACACCCAGTATTAGTAGTAAAGACACAGTCTAGTATATACAGTCACAAAGCTAAATACGTAGTAAATATGCATCCATAGATAGTTGCTAACCACTAGGATCGCTACTATCGCCTCATCACAGACAATGCGAAATAGTACTGGCACAGTCTATTGTTCCTAGTATCCTCACAACTCAAGCTTCGTGACTGTATATATATACTAAATTGTGGTAAAGATGACAAGTGAGAGAGTTATAGTGACTGAGCAGAGCGTAACAGTGAAAGTTTCGTGAGCGAGTGTGTGTGCAGTGTGCTGTAGTAGAAGTGGGGTACAGAAACAGTGCAATGAATTTTTAGTGTCAGAGTAATGAGTTAGATTTACAGTGAATGCGCAGTGAGCAGTATTGTAAGTGCACTGAGTTATAAGTAGGGAGCAGATTTTAGCATATTTACTTGTTTTATTCTTCAGTTACAAATCATATGCTACCATTATATACACGTAATTGCATTTCAAGTTATTTGTAACCAAAGGTCAAGATTTTGTAGTGCATATGTTATACAGTATAGGATAAAGGTTGGTAATATTGTAATAGTACTTTTTGAGAATTTATTACGATTTTACTGAGCGAGAGAAGAACCGGTTTTGTGCAGAAACTTGTCCACGAACATTCCCTTAATACGTTGACGCATAAAACCGATCTTCCTCTCGCTCAGTAAAATTGTAATAAATTCTCAGAAAGAACTATCACAATGTTACTCATATCACAATATTACCAACATTTACTCTATATGCATATTTAAGGGGTTAATGCATATTTCAGCTTTAGCGCATATAAAAACATTATGTTATTTATTTAATAATGTGGTGCTTAAACCAAGATTAAGAATGTGGAAAATCGGGAAAATGGAATACAGAAGAAACTCAGATACTGAAACACATTACAGGAGTTATATTTCATTTATATCAGTCTGATAACATGCAGACAGGGCACTGTTGTCCGTGAATCATTTTGTACAAGTCCTTGGCAATCAACAAAGCGTTCAATTAATTAAATGCATTGTTGACTCTGTGCAAATTTACAATATTGCGATGATATAATGGATGAAAGTTGTGATTAAAGGAACTGTTATTCAAAACAAGAAGTCACCTTATTGTGTACTCCGCACGTGCATAAAATTTTAAGATTAGAACGCTGCAATAGGATTAGAGCAGAAGTTACAGAGAGTATTCATAAGCTTCTTTGTACTCGCCAAAGTAGAATTTCACGACCTACTAACAATAATATAGGCACGATAATGCAATTTTCTGTTTCTTACTTATAGTAGCCTCGTTTTATTATTAGGCAGCGGCATTCCTTTTAAGATTTGTAGGTCTTTATTGCATGCACCGATAATAAAATGAAAATGCGACGTTGTCACGTCTTGTTTGTTGCTGCTATATATTAATATAACATGGAACAAGACACACTGCTAAAATTTGCAACTTTGGTTTATATATATACACTCCGCGTGAAGTATTGGAGCGGCCTTCAAAAGACTTGACGACAATGGACAGCGCGACATAATTAAAATTATTGAAACTACAAAGCTTCCGTCCATACTCTCAGCGTGGAATATTGGAGCGGCCTTCAAAAGACTTGACGACAATGGACAGCGCGACATAATTAAAATTATTGAAACTACAAAGCTTCCGTCCATACTCTCAGCGTGGAATATTGGAGCGGCCTTCAAAAGACTTGACGACAATGGACAGCGCGACATAATTAAAATTATTGAAACTACAAAGCTTCCGTCCATACTCTCAGCGTGGAATATTGGAGCGGCCTTCAAAAGACTTGACGACAATGGACAGCGCGACATAATTAAAATTATTGAAACTACAAAGCTTCCGTCCATACTCTCAGCGTGGAATATTGGAGCGGCCTTCAAAAGACTTGACGACAATGGACAGCGCGACATAATTAAAATTATTGAAACTACAAAGCTTCCGTCCATACTCTCAGCGTGGAATATTGGAGCGGCCTTCAAAAGACTTGACGACAATGGACAGCGCGACATAATTAAAATTATTGAAACTACAAAGCTTCCGTCCTCTTTGACACCGCTAGCCTACTAATTGAACGTGGCTACATTACCAATGTGGCAAATATCAGAATATTTCATTTTATTATAGTGGCAGGTCTTAGAAACTTCGACAGAAGATTTTCTTCGCAAAACCTCTCGTCGAACATCGCGTCATATTCAGTTTTGTCATGATAACGACGGTGCACACACAGATCTTCTGGATAAATAAAGTCTGTGTATGTATAAAATTGTTATGTTTTATTTAACGACGATCGCAACTGCAGAGGTTATATCAGCGTCGCCGGATGTGCCGGAATTTTGTCCCGCAGGAGTTCTTTTACATGACAGTAAATCTACTGACATGAGCCCGTCGCATTTAAGCACACTTAAATACCATCGACCTGGCCCGGGATCGAACCCGCAACCTTGGGCATAAAAGGCCAGCGCTATACCAACTCGCCAACTAGGTCGACGTGTATGTATATGAGTCGTTAGTTTAGTTAAACAAATTAGTGAGGATTGCGTGACTTATGAATCACGCTGTAGAGCGTATTGTATTTTAAAACAGCTTAGCTACAAGAAAATTATTAATTTTGAATTATTTTTATCAACGTTGCCTAACGAGAAATGTCCTATAAGAGTACCGCTTAAGCAGTGAGTTGAAGGACACGAAAATTTAGCATGGTGCCTCAATATTCTTATATTGTGTAACAGAAAAGTCATCAATAATAGTAAATTGCTATTTTTTTTTTCAATTTTAAGATTTTATATGTTGTTATTTTTAATACATATATCGTAGTTTTTAAGTACATATGTGCAGTCATATTTTGCCGTTTTTAGTACATACCAGTCCGCCCCCTAGGTACCTATAAGATACAGTGTGTACAGTGTTTTGCAGTGAAAGTGCTGTGAGCTACAGAGAGAGAGAGTCCATTAAGCCAGAGGTTCCCAACCTTTTTTGACTGGTGGCACACTTTACTGAACGCCCACGATATCGCGACACACTTATTTGTTTTTATTAATAATAATCTAGTAATAATAACAACCATTGCTTTTCGTGTGGAGAAAAAGGTGGTGGTGGAATTCAGTGCAGAATATTTTATAGCTACGGAGAGATGTTTACTGTTCACTGCTTGGGAATTTTGTTGTTTTTAACTTCCTCTTCGTCCAATTAAGACTTTCAAGGTCTGAGCGGAATTAAAAGAAAAATTATATTAAAAACATCGTTATTCACACATATTTTGGTTCCATAATGAAAAATGCCGTTCCAGCGCTGTCCTCCAGAAAAATAAAGTACTGATAACAACTTCTGTGTAGTGTCGGACATCCGGTGTTGTAGACAGGTCGATGTTAACGCGCAATCCAAAAAAAAAAAAAAACAAAAAAAAAAAACAAGCAGCAACTTGAGTGGCATTAGGAAAAACCAAAGTTATGTGCCAAAAATCCGAGTTAGCTTCTCTATGTTGGATGTCCAATAAAAGATTTTTATTATCGTTTTTGAAAACTCACATATTTAAATTAATTTGAAGTCTGCGCTTGGTGGGTTGTACAGAGTTTCTCTATATGTGGCATTATGATTGACAGGCCAACACGTAAATCATCTTCAATATGCAGCAGTCTGTTACTTTGTTTAGATTTCAATATTTTCATGGTGGAAAATGCTGATTCACACAAGTATGACGTTGGAAACGGCAGCAAAATGTTTATGGCCCTCTGCAATTGTGGGATGCTGACTTAGTGCATAAATCCAAAAAGACTGCACTGAATTGTCTAGAATGTTTTCATTATAGAATCACATGAAAAATCTAGGAACTCATTTTTCTCATTGACAGGTTGATGGAATTTTGAATGTTGACCTCACCAGAAGTACCAAAAAGGAGAAATTATCCATTGTAACTCTGAAACGGACAAGCTAGGGAAGAACCTTGTTACCGTATTTAGGTGTTCTGCTATTAAGTTCTTCAGGAATTATTTTTCATTTTCAAAACTCTCAACTGAAGTAAAGGGCAATAATTTACCTGGTAAAAACGAAGACTTCGAAAATTTTATTTTATTTTAAATCCTTGGATTTTGTTTGTGGCTGAAATAGTAATAGTTATTGTCTTATGTTGCATTGCATACTTGCATTTAAAGAGTTCAGTCTCTCGAAAATTTCGGCAAGACGTGCTAGTTTCGCACACTAAAAAGTTTAGCGTTCTCTGGCTTTTCATCCTAAAAAGAAGAAGAAAAAGAAGAAGAAGAAGTTGGTCTTGAAGCTCTGCCACTCACATCCATGGGGCTGCGAAACACACCAGTGTGTCGCGAGACAGCGGTTGGGAACCAATGCATTAAGTTATACAGGGACATCATTTTATTTTTACTTCAATTTTTACTGTACCTGAGTTTTTGAATGTACTTCACTCCCACCCCTTCTACTAGTAAACTTCCAACACAACCAAGGCCGCATACATGCATTCAAGCAGTACTGAGTATAGTACGTTCCAGAAATATGTTCACGTTTTCTAGTGACGAAACAGCTTTCAATATTGAATCATATTTTCGCACAGGTGCTGTCGTCCGTTTG